>NW_026088027.1:0-21478 GCF_022539395.1 Myiozetetes cayanensis
GCAGGGAAGGATCCAAATCCTCTCCCTGAGCAGTGGCAGAAACAACAACTGACTGTAACCCCCATTCCCATTCCCCTGCACTGCTGGGGGGAGGAAGGAAAGGTAGAAGGAGGGGTGGGGAGAAGGTGTTTTTCAGACTGTTTTATTTCTCACTCTTTGGCTTTTATCCTGTCAATAATATATTTAAGTACTATCCCTACTTTGAGTCTGTTTTACCCATTAGAAAGCGACTTTCTCCCCACTCTTATCTCTACTAAGGAATCCTCAACTGTTTTTTTTTCTCTCCTCTGTGGAGTTGCAGAGGGAAGGGGGAGGTAGTGGCTTTTAGTGGGTGTTTGAAATCAAGCCAGGGTCAGCTCACTACACCAACCCATGCACTTGAGGCTTTTTTGTGATGTCACAGCCCATCCTCTCCATTCTGGAACAGCCTGTGGCAACCAAAGAAACAACATCCTAAAACCCCAAAGTAAACTCTGGGAATAATTTATTTTTAAGTCTTCCATTCTTTTGTGATTTATTAGAGAGATTTCACAGCCACACTCTATAGTCCATTTGCCACCTGGAACCAATTCCTGCTTCCCCAGCCCCAGGGATGGTTTCCTTGTCTGCTCATTCCTCCACACTCTCTTCTCAGTGATGGCATCTTAACCAGACAAGTCCCTGGGAATAATTTCCTTCTAAGTCTTCAATTCTCCTGTGGTTAATTATTCAGATCTCAGAAGTGCAAACCAAGTGAATATATTGTATTAATAAAACAAAGAATAAACATGTCTTTTTTTATGGCCTGTTTCCTTTTTTTCCTGTTTTTACATTGATATCAGCAATCCCTAGTCGATATTGATCCCAAGACCCTCCTAATTCAGTCTGAATAGATACGAAAATTAAGACCCATTATGTCTGACAATCCATCAGACTTTACCTTATCCCCACCCCACCATTCCCTCATCCAAACCCTGGGACTCAAAGCAGCCTTGGGCAAATCTGAGCTTCCTCCACTAAAGGCTGGACCTGCAGGTTTCAGCTCCTTGGCACCAACTCCCATCTGCTTGGCTTGGAGAAAGAGCTGCACAAGACAGTGGGTTTCTGTGCCTGGGTTTTGGTAGCGGGGGGCTACAGGGGTGGCTTCTGTTAGAATCTGCCAGAAGCTTCCCCTGTCCCATGGAGCCAATGCCAGCTGCTCCAGGACGGAGTTCCTGCCACTGGCCAAGGCTGAGCCACTTAGGAGTGACAGGAACACCTCTGGGATATCATATTTCAGAAGAGAGAAGTGTTGCGCAGAAAAAATTCCATCCTGGGAAGAGCAGAGTGAGAACATGGGATAACAACACAGACACCAAGACCAGTGCAGAAGAGGGGCAGGAGGGACCCCACAGGAGCAGGGGAAGGACTCAGAGTTGAGGCCCCTGCAGCCCCTGGGGGAATATCGGGGTGCAGAGACCCCCCTGCAGCCCATGGAGGAGCCCACGCTGGAGCAGGGGGATGCAGGAAGGAGGCTGTGACCCCGGGGCAGGCCCAGGATGGAGCAGGTCCTGCAGTAGACCTGTGGCCCATGGAGAGGGAAGCCCAGGCTGAATCAGGTTTTTCCCAGGTAGGACTCGTGGCCCCTGTGGGGGACCCACGCCAGTACAGCTCATCCCTAAAGGACTGACCCCATGGAGGAGGGACCCACGGGACAGCAGGGTGGGAAGAGCTGCTGCCCAAGGGATGGACTCAAACAACACTTGACTGCAACTCCCTTCCTGTCCCCCTGCACTGCTGGGAGGGAGGAGGGAGATCTGAGAATGAAGGAGGGGCATGGGGAAGGTGTTTTTCAGACTGTTTTATTTCTCACTATTTGGATTTTATCCTGTAAGTAATAAATTTAAGTACTATCCCTACTTTAAAGATCTTTTGCCCATTAGTAAGCAACTTTCTCCTGACCCTTATGTCTACCCAGAAATCCTCAGCTTTTTTATTTTTTTTCTCCTCTGTGGATTTGCAGAGGGAGGGGGAGGTAGTGGCTTTTAGTGGGTGTTTGAAATCAAGCCAGGGTCAGCTCACTACACCAACCCATGCACTTGAGGCTTTTTTGTGATGTCACAGCCCATCCTCTCCATTCTGGAACAGCCTGTGGCAACCAAAGAAACAACATCCTAAAACCCCAAAGTGAAGCCCACCTGTGTGCCATGGACCTCTCCCTCACCAGCCCTTTGCCCAAGGCCCCGAGGCAGAGGTGGGCTCAGCCCCTGGGCAGGAATGGGGCACAGGCTGAGCCCCAGGGACAGCAGACACAGGCGGCCTGAGCTCTTCTTCCTGCAGCATCTGCCTGGGGCAGCCCAGCCAGGCCTGAGGCTCTCCAGGACAGGCCAAGCCCAGTCAGAGAGGGCTCAGCCCTCTGAGGCTGCACTCACTCCAAAGGGAATAAAACATCAGCCTAGAGGACATCCTGCCCCCAGATGGAGAACTCGAAATGTCAAGAATAAAAAAGTCACCCCCTCCATTATTGAAGAAACATTTCCAGCTCTTTACTAAAAGCATCCAGGACTCAGTCACCCCATTTTCTCTCTGACAAGGGTTTGCAGGGGCTGCTTGGGAAAGGGAACCCCTGGGGCCCCATTGCAGAGGGTGGGGCTGCACTCTGGGGGTGTCACCTTTGGCTCTTGGGTTCCAGGGGCAATTGGAGTCAGTGAGCCGGGCTGGGGACGAGGGGCAGCACTGGCTGGGCTGGCTCTGGTGCTGGCACAGAAAATGGAAGTGTCCCCGTGGGGGTAGCTCTGAAGGGCCCAAGAAGTAAATGCTGCCCCAGTGCAGGCTGTGCCAGGGGTGAGTGTGCAGGGGGAGGAAGCTGGGCCAGACAGGGCTGGGGAAGAATGGCCATGCCAGGGGAGGGATCTCCTTCTGCCTCCAGGGCCCAGCCCTCGTTGGGAGGGCCTTGGGCAGGGCCTGGGGTGACTGCAGGAACCCCTGAGCCAGACAAGGAACATGCTTTTGGAAGGGGGATGGACCAGCCAAGGTCTCTGAGAGATAAGTTGAGGGCTCTGAGCCAGAGAGGGGATGAGAGCTGGGTACAGGCTTGGGAATTGCTGGGAGGGCTTTTGAAATGAGCATAGGGAAGGGGATGTCTAAAAAGAAGTCCCTTAGGAGAGGGAAGCGGAGAGGTTGAGTTTTGACCCCAGCACTGGGGTGTGCAGGGCAGAGCAGAGAATATTCCCCATGTAACACTCTTGTGGGTCCGTTTTGCAGTTCTGACAGGCACTACTTGTCACAGCCTATCCTCTCTATTCCAGAATAGGCCCTGGCAACCAAAGAACCAACACCCCACACCAGCACAGTCAGACCCACCCATGTGATTTGAGCCCTTTTGTTATGTCACGGCCTATCCTGCCCATTCTGGAATAGCCCCTGGCAACCAAAAAGCCAACACCCCAAAACCCTGAAATGCAACCCCATCCGTGTGTCATGGACCCCTTTGTGATGTCCCGGTATCCGTCGTCTCCATTCAGGAATGGCCCCTGGCAATGAAGGAACCAATGTCCCCACTTTCCAAGTGCAGCCCCACTCATGTGCCGTTGGCCCCTTTGTGATGTCATGGCCTGTCCTCTCCATTCCAGAAATGCCCTGGCAACCAAAGAACCAACACCCCACAAGGTCAGAATGCAGCCCCACCCATGTGTCCTGGGCCCCTTTGTGATGTCCCGGCCCATCCTGTCCATTCTGGAACAGCCCCTGGAAACCAAAGAACCAACACCCCACACCCCACAGTGCAGCCCCCCCATCTGCCATGGGACTCTTTGTGAAGTCACGACCTTTCCCTCAGGAAAGAAAGCCTGTAACCTTTGGGTGTTAGGTATAATTGGTGGGACACCCTGGGCACTCCATGGGCAGCAAGAGCTTTCTGTCCTGCCACCTTTTGTCTGGGAAGAATATTTGACCATATTCAATTCTGGGAGTCGCACCAGCAAATTCAGTGCAGGGCTCAGAAAAGCAAACAACAGCCCTACCACCCAGGAAAGAAAGCCCTTCCCCAGGCTTTCATGTGCAGTTGGGGGCCATTGTTGGCACTCCATGGGCAGCAAGTGTGTTCTGTTCTGGCACCTTTTCTCTGGAAGGAATTTTCATCCATATTCAATGTTGAGAGTTGGACTGGCAATTACAGCGCAGGCTCCTGCAAGCGAATGACTGCCCTTCCCCTAGGAAAGAAGGCCCTTATGTCTCTCATGTTCAGTTGTTGGGCCACTGTTGGCACTGCATGGATTGCAAGAACTTTCTGCCCTGGCACCTTTTGTCTGGCAGGAATCTTCATCTTCCTAGACAAACATATTCAGTGTTGGGAGTCGGACTGACGGTTTAAGTGAAGGTCTCCGAAAAGAGAGAGACAGCCCTTTCCCCCAGGAAAGAATCCTGTAACCTTTGGGTGTTAGGTGCAGTTGGTGGGACACCCTGGGCACTCCATGGGCAGCAAGAGCTTTCTGTCCTGGGACTGTTTGTCTGGCAGGAATCTTTGTCCAGATTCAAATTTGGGAGTCGGACTGACAATTCCAGAGCAGGGCTCCTGAGAGTGAACGACAACCCTGCCCTCCAGGAAAGAAACCCCTTACCCTCGGTCTCCTTTCCTATTCCTCCAAATACAACCTGCAGGGCAGCTTTCTGGCACCTCTTCTCTTGGGGATTGTGAAGATGGTCCATGTTTAACACCTCAGGCAAAACCACCCTGTTAACACCTTTCCCAACCATCCCCAACCTTTCCCAAAGCCGAGATGTGGACGGAACAAGGGCCATTGTCCCTGGCTGTGCTGTTGTGCTGGGAGTCTCTTCCCTCCAGCTCTGCACACAGGCACTGCCCCTGCAACTGCAAAGAAGGGCTGAAGAAGCATCTTCAACACAGAAATCAAGGCAGAGAACTTTATTTCATTCAAATGTACAGAGAAAAGCTTTTTGAAAGTCCTTGAGTTAAAGAACAATGGAAGACACTGATGTAGAAATGCTTTGAGTAATGCAATTGACTGGTGGAAAATATTAAAAAAGTTAAAAGAAAATGAAAACAATAATAAAGAAAAAAGGCTTAGATTATAATGATTTACATTCTGAATGTTTCCCAAAGAAAAGATGCATTTTTTTATTGCCTCTAAATCCAGGCATCATTTTCCTTATGGCGTCCTTGAGCTCCTGGTTCCTCAGGCTGTAGATGAGGGGGTTCAGTGCTGGAGGCGCCACCAAGTACAGAACTGACAGGGCCAGATCCAGGCAAGGGGAGGAGATAAAGGGGGGCTTCAGGTAGGCAAAAATGATGGTGCTGATAAAGAGGGAGACCACAGCCAGGTGAGGGAGGCACGTGGAAAAGGCTTTGTGCTGTCCCTGTTCAGAGGGGATCCTCAGCACAGCCCTGAAGATCTGCACATAGGAGAAAACTATGAAAATGAAACAGACAAACAAGAAACACACACTAACCACAATGAGCCCAATTTCCCTGAGGTAGCCTGAGTGTGAGCAGGAGAGCTTGAGGATGTGTGGGATTTCACAGAAGAACTGGCCCAGGGCATTGCCCTGGCACAGGGGCAGGGAAAATGTATTGGCTGTGTGCAGCAGAGCAGTGAGAAATCCAGTGGCCCAGGCAGCTGCTGCCATGTGGGCACAAGCTCTGCTGCCCAGGAGGGTCCCGTAGTGCAGGGGTTTGCAGATGGCAACGTAGCGGTCGTAGCACATGATGGTGAGGAGGAAATACTCTGCTGTAAGGAAGAACAGAAAGAAAAATAGCTGAGCAGCACATCCTGTGTAAGAGATGGTTGTGGTGTCCCACAGGGAGTTGTGCATTGCTTTGGGCACAGTGGTGCAGATGCAGCCCAGGTCTGTGAGGGAGAGGTGCAGCAGGAAGAAGTCCCTGGGGGTGTGCAGGTGCTGGTCGCAGGCTACGGCGCTGAGGATGAGGCCGTTGCCCAGGAGGGCAGCCAGGGAGATGCCCAGGAAGAGCCAGAAGTGCAGCAGCTGCAGCTCCCGCCTGTCTGAGAATGCCAGCAGCAGGAACTGGGCCATGGAGCTGCTGTTGGGCATTTGCTGCCTCTTGGTGTGGGGCACTGTGCAAGGAGGAAATATCAGTGATATGTTAGCAAAGAACTTCCTCAGAAAAATCAAAGCCATTTCCCAATACCCCCTCCCTGCCACACTCCCCCATCTGTTTGGTTTTGGTTTTTTTTCTCAAATTCCCTCATCTCTCCAGGAGTGTTCCTGGATGTCAGAACCCCTCAGCACTTCAGATGCACTCAGGGAGAACAGAGCAGGTCCTTTGCTCTTTCCCCCCACAGCCCCTGCCCAGCCCTGAGGGAGCTCCCCAGCCCGGCTGAGGCTGCCCCTGGCAGGTGGCAGAGCTGCTGCCCCGGCACAGCCCCTGGGCTGCAGGACCCTGCTCTGCAGGACAGCTTGGGGCAGCCTGGGGGGCACAGCCCAGCTTCACAGCCCTGCAGGAGCCCTGGTAGAAGGGAACCCTGCTGGGATGTGCCTGGGATGCTGCAGCAGACACTGGGATGTACCAGCGCTCACAGATCTTTGCCCAACCTGCAGACACCTTGCCCTTCCTGCTGACTGACCTGACACCAACACCCAGGGAGGAGTCTTCCTAAACTCTGAGGTGTTACTGAGGAGAACAGCAGGTCAGAAAACATCAATATCCAGTTAGCCAAGGGACAAGCCCAGAGATGTGTTTTTTCAAGAGAAAAATCTGAATTCCCAAGAACTTGTCATCCAAATACTTGTCATGTTTTCCCACAGTATTTGTGCCATTTTCCTGTGAGTTTGATCTGTCTCATAGAGGTCTCATTCAAAATGTCCAAGATATAATTAAAGTTTGCATGTGAGAAAAGTCACCATGATTGTTTTCTAATCTACAAACTACATAATATAAATATACAGAAAAAGTAAATATTCTTATTTAAAACCAAAACAAATTACTGAAATACCCACCTTTATTTTAGGTGAATGCTTGAACTCAAAGCAACCATTCACATGCAGATTATCCACAGAGCAGCAATGCCTGCTCATCCCCAAATGTTGTCAAAACTCCTCTTTTGAACTCTCCGTGCTCCAAAGATCTGGGCTGGAGCCCAGGGCAGGCCGGCTTTGCTCCCAGGAACCTGCCAGAGCCCTTCTTAGGTGGTGCCAATCTGCCAGGCAGCGTTTCCCAAAGCTGGAGGAAGCCTGAAAAGGAAGGAAACTTCCCCAAAGCCAGCCAGGCTTTTCTCAGCAGCTGAGCTGCTGCCCAGAGCCTTTGCCTCCCTGCACTCAGGGCCTCCAAGGAGCTGCTGCAGAGTCCCTGGGGAGGCTTTGTCAGGAGGGGCCCTCGGGGGGCTCCTTAAGGCTTCGAGGGACTGCAGGATTTTCAGAATAATTTGGGGTTTGCTCTTGATTTTGCATCTCTGAGAGGTTTGTGCAACCCTGGCCTCCAATTATCTGCTGTAACGAGTCCCTTGAGAGCCTCAGACAGTGACAACCCTCAGTGGGCTCATTAATGCTTCAGGGCACTCAGGGTTTATTAAGGTACTTTTTTTGACACTGAGTTTTTGAGAGGTTTGTTCAGTCATGACCTCCAATTCTCTGCTTTAATTAATCCCCTGAGAGACTCTGTCAGTTGTGACACCCAGTGGGGCTCATTAATGCTTCAAGGCACTCAAAGTTTACTAAGACACTTCTTTTTCACACTGAGTCTTTGAGAGGTTTGTTCAGGCCTGGCCTCCATTTATCTGCTCTAAGGAGTCCCTTGAGAGCCTTTGTCAGGAATGGCCCTCAGTGGGGCTTGTTAAAGCCTCAAGGTAGTACAGGTTTGTTAAGGTACTTTGCCTTTTCCTTTGACTCTGAGTTTTGAAGAGCTTTTTGCATTCATGGCCTCCAATTCTCTGCTTTAATTAGTCCCTGAGAGACTTTGTCAGCAGTGACACTCAGTGGGCTCATTAATGCTTCATGATACTCAATGGTTTTGAAGGAACTTTTCCTTTTGAAAGTGAGTCTTTGAGAGGTTTGTTCAGTCATGACCTCCAATTCTCTCCTCCACTGAGTCCATGAGGAGCCTGTACTGGGAATGTCTCTCAGGGGGACCCATTAATGCTTCCAGATACTTTGGGTTTTCCTTCTGACTTTCACTTATGGACAGATTTTTACAATCTCCCCTCAGTACCTGAGGTTTAAGAATTCAGCTCCAAAAGCCCCCCAGGGCTCACTCAGATAAAGCAAGTCCTGACAAAATATGGCCCTTCCTGTGATTTCCCTCTAGTCTAGACTGTAAATTAGGAGTGTTGTCTCATGGAATCAGGGGACCATTGTGACACTGCCCAGAGCCTTTGTCTGCCTGCACTCCTGGCCTGAAAGGATCTGCTCTAAGGAGTCCCTGGAGAGGCTTTATCAGTGCCTGCCCTCAGTGGGGGTACTTCAATGCTTCAAGGGACTGGGAGTTTGGCTTCTGACTTCTTGAGCAGCTTCTTCAATCTTCAGGATGATGGACTTGTCTCTAAACACACTGTGGGGCTCATTAAAATACAGAAAAACAAATTACTTTCCTTCCTTTAATTGTTTTCATGTCTTCAAGACTTCTACAGCTAATTGGAGTTGTTTTGTAGTTTGGATGAAGAAGGAAGATTTTAAAGTGGAAGTCACAGAAATATAGTTGTTCTGTGAAGGGGAATGATTTACACAGAGCTTTGGGATGCAAGAGGGTCAAGATGCAAAGGATTTGGATCCAAAGACATGGAGGCAAAAGAGATTAGTAGGGCTTAATCATGGACTAACTTGACAGTTACAGAGGGATTCAATAAAATTTACTACAGTTTTAACAGTGACTGAATTTTAGGTTCACAATAACAACACTCACACCACAGTCAGTTCACACCCACACCCAGGCAGAGATGTGTGGACACATCAAGATCTGGGTGTGTAAAGGTCCCTCTCCAAAATTCTCCTGGTTGTCAGTGAAACCCTCCCACACATCCCTTTGTGTTTCCCACCAGACAAGGGTCAGAGCTGGAGGAGTGTTTGTTGAGGGGGATCAGAATTGTCCTGGGCATCAGCGACGCTCTTTGCAGTGTTGCAAACTGGAGGGTTCCCGAGCTCCGAGAGGCTGTGAGAGGTGTCCCACTGAGAGGGAGGTGCTGGGGAGCTCCCAGGGCCTCCCTCAGCACTGCTGGGTGTGGGCTCACAAGGGCACTGGTTTTAGTTATCTGCTGAATGTCCATCCTCCTGTCAGCAATGACTGGAGTTTCCAAAAGATTTGGGAATTGTCTCCAAACTGTTCCATTTGGGCTGCAATTCAGCCAGGAAATGTTCCAAGGCTTTCCTGGGATGACTGATTATCCTGTATTCCCCAGCTGTCCTACTCCTGGTTCCCACCTGTATCATCCAGGAGCCCCTGGTCCAGTCCAGGGCCTCTTCATTGTTCAGCTGTTTTGGTCAAGGCTTGTCAGGAGCTTCTGAAATCATTGACTAGGGCTGAGGACAATGAGGGGAGGATGCACCACCATAGAGGCCTCTAAGGAAAATAAGGATGAACTTTTTGTAGGGACTAGACAGAGCTGTGATGGCACAAATGGTTTTAAACTAAGAAAAAGCAGGTTAGAAGGAGATATAACCAAGAGTTTTTTACACTGAGGGTGGTGAAACACTGGCACAGGTTGCCCAGAGAGGTGATGCCTCATCCCTGGAAACATTCAAGGGCAGGTTGGATGGGGCTTTGGGCAACCTGATGTAGTTGAACATGTCCTTGCTCATTAAAGGGGAGTTGGAATAGATGAACATCAAAGATCCCTTCCTACCAAACCTCTTCCATCCTTCTACTGCAGCCAAGGCTGCCAAGGATCACACAGGTTTCAGACCCAGCTGAGCCTCCCCTTTGATGGCCAATCTGGCAGCTCTGTTAAAAAGCTGCTGCAAAGAACCTCCAGACCTCAAGGAGCTTTTGTGCTGGGCTGAGCTGGGGCTGCCAGGGCTGGGGGTTTGGCTTTTGGCTGCCAGGGGACCACCAAGCCTCTCTCTCACTCCTCCTCCTTCTCCATTCCCCTTGGTGCCTGCAGGGTTATTTCTCCCACATTTCCCTCACTCCTCTCTGGGTTCCAGCACCCTGGATTTTATCCTTTCTCCAAAGGGTTATCCCAGAGGTGCCTCTGCAATTGCTTTTTGGCTCAGCTTTGGGCACTGGCTGGTCCATTTTGGAGCCACTTGGAACTGGCTGTCTCTGCAACAGAGTCAACTCTTGATCTCTTCTTCCCTAAGGCAAACCTGCAGCCCCCTCCCTGCTGCCAAACCTGATACACAGGGTCAGGAAAGTGCCCAGGAATATAGGAGGTCATTGAGCCCATTCTTCCTCAGGCTGCTGAAACAAGACTTTGTCCTCTTGCTCTCCCTGCCTGCAGGTTCTCTCTGTCAGAGCAGAGCTGTGCTGGCCCTCAGCCGTGCTTTGCTCCAGAGTCTGCTGGGCTGGGGGCAGATGGCAATGGCAGAGGGGCTGAGGTGCCCCAAGGAGAGCAAACCCTGCTGTGCCCAGGCCAGAGAGACACAGGGCTGGGCTGTGCAGCCTGGCAGGACAGGGCTTTGCTGCCTTGGGGGTCTCTGCCAGCGTGGAGGGCCTGGAGGCTTCAGGTGACTCTGATCTGCAGGAAGGACAAGGTGCTGATGGAAATGTCCTTGGCTTTGGACATCCTGTGATCCAGGAACAGTGTGAAAATCACTGCTCTGTTCCTTGGCTGCAGCATCAAAGGGATGACTGAGGGTTATCAAGCATTCGAACAGAATGTCCAGGGAAGTGGTTGAGTCACTACAGGATCACAGAATTTTTAAGACCGGAAAAGATCTCTGAGATCATGGAGTGCAACCATGAACCCAACACTGGCATCTTCACCACTGAACCCTGAATCCAAGTGCCACAGCTCACTGTTTCCTGAACACTTCCAGGGATGGTGACTGTAAGACCCCAGGTTTGATCTACGAGCTCATCAAAGTGCTTTTACTTTAAAAAATAAATAAGATACCAGAATATCTGTGCTCTGCTTATTTTAAAAGGTCCTTTAGTTCTTTTAACCTTGAGGGAAATCACAAGGGAAAAGATGCCCCTACACCTTTTCTCAGGAGGTCAAATAACACAGTTTTACTTGAACCTTGTCAAATAAGGGAGCTTGGCAAAAGCTGAAAGGGCAACATTCCACCACAATAGAGCATTGCCCAAAGCACTGACTGAGCACAGGCCAACCCAGACAAGTCAGCAAAAATCAACCCATCCGGTTTTAAGTGACCCAAAATATTTAGAAAGGAGATGAAGAGAAGAAGAAGTAAAGAAAGAGAGAGAAGAAGAGAGAATTTCAGCTCCCACCCTCAGTCTCGTGCCAGTCCAGCGTCCCCATGCGCAGATGGAGGGTCCGACCACGCGATGGCAGCATGGGGCTCGTTTGATTTGCTCTGCCCCCCGTGCCCACCCCCCAGGGGGGACTTGTGGCCCAGTGGCCACTCTGGGGCTCCAGGAGGGTGAGGGGCAGAGCTCCTGGTGTGCTGGAGCCAGTCTGGGGCTGGGTTAGGGGCTCCAGGCTGTGGGACGGGGCAGTGCTCCCAGGCTGCCCAAGGAAGCTCCAAGGAGTGGGGAATGGAACAGGGCATCACCTCCCCTTTGGGAAATTTCACCTGTCCCTTCCCTACCTACACACACACTGGAGTTGTTCTGAGTCAAGAGTTTTCACAATAATCCAGTGTCTCACATGTTCCTTTATTCCATGAGGTTCTACAGTGTCTGTCATGGTTTTGCTGGTTCTTAGAAACTAAGCAGGAATTTTTCCCTTCCCCCCGCCCACTGTGTGCAAGGTTTTATGTGGGCAGTTAAGGACCACAAAAGAAGCTGCCTTCTCGTTAATGGCCTCAGAATCTCGTCTCCTGGGAAATGGGGGTGAGGAGTTCCTTCTTACTTTTTTTTTTTTTCTCCTTTCTCCTGGGAAATGGGGGGAGTAGTTCTGGCTTGCTACGGAGGCTGGAACAAGGTCAGAGTGGAAGCTCAGTGGGGTTTTATTCTCAGCCTGGTTGCCAGCTGTGGATTCTTGATGCAGATTTCTCATCTGAGAAAAACTGTTTTGGAAGTTCTTTTTTTTTCTTTTCCCTTCTCCGTTCCGGTTCGTTTCTTTCTTAGCAGTGGTTCTTGTGCACATCAAAGGGAGAAGGAAAACCATACTGCACGATTTGGCCAGCAGAAGGAGTGAGTTTTTTTCCCACTGGGGAGGACTTTTTTATGTAGTTTTTCTCCCTCCTCTCTCTCTCCCCTTTCCCAGTGTGTGTGTGGGGGAAGGAAACCCATTTTCCGTTTCTCCAACACACCCCAGAGGCTGTTACCCCAACGCGGCAACAACTGGGGATTCCACAGCACCCCCTGCTGACCCGCATAAAGAACTGCAGGCTCTGCATTTCCAGTGATCCAATGGTGCCCCCTGGTGACTGGCGCGCGACACTACAAGCTCTGCATCTCCGATGATCCAATGGCACCCCCTGTTGACTGTGGTTGGAATTGCACAAAAGGGTGAAAACTGAACTGTTTACTTTTTTTCCCTTGCTGCTTTGTTGGTTGGTTTTCAAGGGGATTATTTGTGGATGTAGGAGTGTTGTTTGGATGGTTTACTTGTTTTCATTTGTTGTTTCTACCAACACACAGATATCTTAAAAAAAAGAGCTGTTATTTTTCCTTTTTCCACAATTTGTTTTCCTCCATAGAAACCTTTTAATTTCAGATATAAAATTGCTTAGAATGAGGAGTTTAGATCTTCTTCATAACTCTCAACAAAACAGCTGTGTCTCATTTTAGACTGAGACAGTGTCACAATGATCCTTTATGCTCCGATAGGCCCTGCACTGTGACCATGGTCCCTTGATTCCAGAAGATTCCCATATGTCACAGTGGTCCTGAGGATTCCATGAGGTTCTGTTGTGTCCCAAATTGCACAATGATTCCATCAGGTCCAGAGTGTCCCAGCATTCCTTTGAATCCAGGAGGCCCTGCAGTGTCACAATGGCCCTTGATGCTGGGAGGTTGCCCAGGGTCACAATGGCCCCTTTGTCTCCACATGGCCCTGCAGGGTCACAGTGTCACAATGCCCCTTTGATTCCATGAGGTTCAGCACCTTCCCGGGACTCCTTTGGTTCTGTGATGCCCTGGAGTGTCATCAAGGCCCCTGGATTCTGTGAGCTGCCCCAGTGTCCAAGGGCCTTTGGTTCCATAAGGCCTTGCACTATGACAATGGTCCTTGGATTCCAGGAGGTTCCAAAGTGTCACAATGGCCCTGATACCAAAAGGTGGCAGAAACAAACACCTCAACCCCAATTTGTAAGTATTAAGAAGCAGGAATTGTTCTTTATTCAGCACTGGATGTTGGGAGGGAAGCTCCTCTAACTGAAGGAACCAAATGACAGAAGGACAGGGTTTCTTATTGCACACACTGGGTACATATTGATTAGATTTTCAGGTTTGCTTACATACATATTCATCAGTTTGCTTCAAAGGGTCATCCCCCTGGAGTTTCTTCTTTGGTCCTTCCAAGTCTCCTTTGTTGCCTTCCCCTCAGTTCTTTAGCAGACACATCATGATCGCGTTCCACCACCAAAAACTCTTAAATTTGTTCTTCATCTTTTCTGAGGACACAGATCTTATTTACATCCTGTTTGTTTGAATTACATCCCTGATCTAATTCTCCAGGACTTCTCTAAGATTACATTGTTCTTTCTTTGGGCATTTTGGGACACTGTGAGTCAAGTTTCTATTTCTCCCATCACCATCCCATGGCACGGGAAGGACATCCAGGGGATCAGGCCCAACCAGTGTGGGGTTGGGAAAGGCAGGTCCTGCCTGACCAACCTGGTCTCCTTCTGTGACAAATGACTGTCGTGGTTTTGCCCACCAGCCCATCCCTAGGGCTGAGGATGGTTTTGTCCAGGTGATTTCCGGACAAAAAAAAAAATCAAAAAGTTCAGTGACGCCTTTGCTAATTACATCTTTAAGAAAACGGAAGAGAAGGTTGTTGCGCAGTTGAAATTAGGAACAGCAGCCATGTAGAAGGGTAGTAGGCCCGAGGAGGGCCAAGGCCCCCTCCTCCTCCGGCTTGGGCCGGGGTGGGGGGCAGGTGCAGCACTGAAGCCTCCCTTCTCTCTTGTGAGAGAGTGAAGAAAAAAAAAAAGTTTTAAAAGACGAACTGCTTAGACGAGAAACCGCTGCAGAAGAATTCCAGCCATGAGATAAGAGAACTTCCAAGGTCAAAGCTGCAGTTGCAGGAGAGAGAAGAAAAGTTCGAAGGGGGGAGAGCTGCTGTTTTTCTCCCTTTCACTCTCCCTCCCTTCAGCAGGGTAAAGACTGAAAAATAAAACCCTGCCACCTGTAGAAATTTGTTGGGGTGAAGAGACCCCCCATGCGGCTCACAGAGGAGCTTGTGAATGCACCAGAGATTTGTGACTTTAACAGAGAGAAAGCCTTATGCTGGAGTAAAAGCGGCTCAGATGAGGCAGAGTCCTGTTAAAGACTTTGTGACTCTCGAAGGGGACGATGCTTATGCTGGAGCGAGACGGCTCAGATAAGCTCGGGATCTCAGTGAGAGATCCATGCTGTTACTGAAGATTTGTGACCCTGAGAGGACCTACGCTGGAACAGAAAACAGTTCGGGTAGGGATATTGGGATCCATGTGTGGGATCCGTGCTGCTGGTGCTAGAAATTTGTGACCCTGAGAGAACCTACGCTGGAGCAGAAAATGGCTCAGGTGGGATATTGAGATCCGAGTAAGGGATCCAGACTAGACCCATGCCGAGAAGTCAATCAAGGACTGTTCTCCCATGGGGAGGGACCTCCATAGGGAAACAGGGGTGAACTCTTAAACCATTATCCCCTGTAACCCTGTGGAAGAAGATCCATAGTAAGCAAGTGTCCCCTTGCAAGCCTATGGAAGGAGACCCTTCAGGACCTGAGTAACCCCCAGCCTTCGGTTTTTGCCAAGGAGGGGGTAGGCCCAGCCCTGGAGGCTGACATAGAGAAGAAGGAGAAAAGGTTCCAACTGCGACGAAAGTGCTGCAGAGTTACTGGAGAGAGAGAGAGCTGGAATTCTGAGAACAGAAAAAGACTACTTCTCCTCCTTGGACTGATATAAAGGGAAGTGGGGGGAGAAGCATCTTCTGTAAATACATAATACCTTTTACTTAAGTAGAATTGTTGTAAATATAATTCTTTAGTTTAGTTTGTTAATAATAAATACTCATACTTTTTTCAATTCAGTCTCTTTTTGTCTACATAAACCTTCTCTCAACTGATAGTAATTGTATGGGGGGTATAAAAGTAAATTGAGCCAGGGCAAAACCACGACAATGACCCACTCAGCCGCTGAGGGAAAGGCTGGGGATGTGTCTGTTCTGACTTCAGGAAAGCCTTTGACCCCATCTCCCACAGCATCTCCTGCACAAACTGGCTGCTCATGGCCTGGACGAGGGAACTGTTTGCTGGGGGGAAAACTGGCTGATGGCCCAGGGAGTGGTGGGGGATGGAACTAAATCCTGGTGGGGCTGGTCACTAGTGGGGTTCCCAAGGGCTCAGGGTTGGGGCTGCTCCTGTTTAACATTGTTCTTGGTGATCTGGATGAGGGGATCGAGTGTCCCCTCAGGAAATTCATGAATACCATGAAGTTGGGTGTGAGTGTGGCTGGAGAATTAGATCATGGATGTAACTCAAACTAAAAGGATTTAAATAAGCTCTGTCTTCCCAGATAAAATGAAGAACAAATGTAACGGTTTTTGGTGGTGGAACACAATCATGGTGTGCCTGCTCAAGAACTGAGGGCAAGACAACAGCCTTTGGGCCTGGAAGGAGCATAGAAGGACCTCCAGGGGGGTGACTGTGAAACAAACTAATGAATATGTATTAAGCAAACCTGAACATCTAATTAATACGTAACCAGTGTGTGCATTAAGAAGCCCTGTCCATCTGTCATTTGGTACCTTTGGTTAGAGGAGCTTTCCTGACAACATCCAGTGCTGAATAAAGAACAATTCCTGCTACTTAATACTTACAAATTGGGGTTGAGGTGTTTGTTTCTGCCGCCTTTTGGTATCAGGGTGTAATGGTCTTGCTCGGGGGGGCCAAGATGGCGGGTGGGCAGGCGGCCACGCTCTCGGCGTGCTCCTGCAGCTGGGTGGTGGGTGGTGAGGGACCCGCTCCTGCTCTCGCGGCTCATCATGGCCCTGCATGCATGGGAAACGCTGCTGCACCGATCTGTGCAGTCGACCTCCTGGAGAAGCCGTCGGGAGCTGTGCTTCGACGTCGGAACGGCGGAGCGGTTGGCAGATGGCCGGTGGCCATGTGGGGTCTGGCTGCGGGACCGGGCCGCGCCGGGTCGGACCGGGCGGGTGCAGGGAGGGGGTCGGACGGTCCCGGGGGTTCCCAGACCATCGGGGGGGCGGGTAGATGGTCCTGTTCAGCGCGGGATGGGAGATCCCCTGGTCGAGCCGGGCCAGGTCAGGCCGGGCAGGAGCAGGGGGGAGGGTGGACGGACCTGAAGCTTCCCTGGGCCAACGTGGGGGGGCCGGCGGGGCGGCCTCATTTGGGGGCCGCGGACGGGCAGTGCAAAGGGGAGCTTGCAGTGGCACGCTGGGGGCTGAGGTTTGGGGTGGATAGTGGGTTTATTCTGGAGGCTGGGGGGTTTTGGCTGGGCAGGGGTTGTGGAGGGTGCCCAAACCTAGGGTGAATGCGGGGACTTCTTACATGTGTGTCCGCCCTTGCCTGGGGGTATGCCTGGATCGCCGGGTGTTGCAGTGGGAGTTGGGACATGATGGGTTTGGCTTGCTAGTGGCTTCTAGTGGCTTCTGCCCAGGAATGTGGTGTGCTTTTATTTTTGTTGTTGTTGTTGTTGTTGTTCTGTGGGTTTTTGTGCTGGTGTTTGTTGTTGGTCTTGTTTTTGTTCTTTGTTTGTTTTTGTTTTGTTTGTTTGTGTGGTTGTTTTGGGTTTGTTGTGGGGTTTTGTTTGTTTGTTTTTGGGGTGTTGGTTTTGTTTGTTTGTTAGTTTGGTTTTTTGTGGTTTTGTTTGTTTGTTTGTTTGTGGGGTTTTTTGTGTGTGTGTGGTTTTTTTGTTGTTTGGGTTTTTTTTGGTTTTTTTTTTTTTTCCTTCTTCTCCTCCTAGTGTCTTGAGGGGTGCTCAGGGCAAGGAAGTGTCCCTGGGTTAAACTGTAAGAAGCTGTGAAGGTAAAGTTGGGAGAGCAGGGCTTGTCCAAACTATTTCAGTATGCCCTTATGAGGTTGTGAGCTGTGCTGACGGTGGCATATGCCTCCGGTTGGGTCTCCCATGCCAGACAGGTCAAAACTGAAGGGTCAAATGTGTCCGTGGGCAGGATGAGCTCACTAGCCTTCCAGCAGTCATCCTAGGAGAAGGACAACTCTGATCTCAAACCCGGGCAGATGGAGCTCGCTTAGCCCTGTAAGGCCATCCATCCAAGAGAAGGATACTCTAATGAAACCTACGTCCTGAGGATCTCACTGTCACCGTCCAAGCTTGCTAGGCCCTGGCAGATGAACCTCAGGAGTAAAGGGTGGGATCAGTTCTGTGCAAGCTGAGCCTCACCTAAAAAAACCCACTGCGCAGGCTCTAGGGTTATACCCACACTTGTAAAGTCCTGCAGCGACAGGTGAGGGACGAAACGGCAGGTGATAAGGTGCACTGGAAGTTGCAGTCCTAACCCTGCATGCAGGCGGTTCAGGACATTGGTCGCCTGAGTCTGACCCTGGAGATGACAGACTCACTCGGCAGCATCCTGAATGACCAAGCAGTCTTTTTCAAGGAGAGCACTGCTTGCTCCACATGGAGAGGGGCCTAGAAAAGGTGGCCTAACCAAAGCTCATCTCCATCCTTCACCTGGTTGGTTAACCGCGGCCAACAGGCATCTTCTGTTGCGGTCAAATAAAGATTAAAAGGCACACACCTGCCTCCAAAGGTGTACTCAAATTAACACTCGCATGCTGGAACATCAGAACCATGCTCGATACTGCAAACAGTGGCCGTCCTGAGTGTCGCTCTGCTCTAATTGCCCATGAACTGTCACGACTCAACATCGACATCGCTGCTCTCAGTGAAGTTCGTCTTCATGAGGAAGGCAGCCTTAGAGAACATGGTGCCGGTTATACACTCTACTGGTCAGGTAAACCCAGTTCTGAAAGGCATCTCTCAGGAGTTGGCTTCATGATTAAAAACTCTATTGCCTCTAAACTCGAAAATCTGCCAACTGGTCATTCTGATCGTATCATCTCCCTACGCCTCCCACTACACAACAAGCAACATGCTGTTCTCTTTAGTATATATGCCCCAACCCTCCAAGCTGACCCTGCTGAAAAAGATAAATTCTACAATGACCTATGCCACCTTATCCAAAAGGTTCCTGCAGATGATAAGATCATTATCCTTGGTGATTTCAACGCCAGAGTCAGAAAGAACTCTGAAACCTGGAAAGGAGTACTAGGCAAGCATGGTATTGGGAACTGCAATGATAATGGTCGCCTTCTGCTAGAGTTTTGTGCTGAGCAGCAGCTTACCATCACCAACACTATCTTTCAGCAGAAGGATAGTCTGAAGACAACCTGGATGCATCCTAGGTCCAAGCACTGGCACCTCATTGATTATATCTTGGTCAGACAGAGAGATATCCGCGATGTTCGTCACACCTGTGTGATGCCAAGTGCAGAATGTCAAACGGATCATCGCCTCGTGCGCTGTAAACTTAACCTCCACCTTAAGTTCAAACCTAAAAAGGGCAGCATTCCTAGAAGGAGACTTCAAGTTAACAGTCTTCAAATTGCTATAGTGAGGGACAGCTTCCAGGCAAATCTTCAATCCAGGTTCGAAGTTCATTCCACAGACTCCTCTCCCGAAGCGTTTTGGAAACTTATTAAAAATAGCATCCTGCAGTCCTCTGAAGAATCCTTAGGGTTCTCCTTCAAGAAAAACAAGGACTGGTTTGATGAAAACAATCATGAGATCCAGGAATTGTTGAGTAAGAAGAGAACTGCTCACTAAGCCCACCTTGCTCAGCCATCTTGTCATATAAGAAAAGCGGCCTTTCGACTCGCATGCAGCAAGCTGCAACAGAAACTTTGTGACATCCAGAACAAGTGGTGGACCAATCTAGTGGAAAAAATCCAATTATGCGCAGATACAGGTGACTACAGGGGATTCTATAAGGCTCTGAAAACAGCCTACGGTCCTACACACCAGGTTCAAAGCCCATTACTCAGTGCAGATGGTCAAATGCTTCTCACAGATAAAGTTTCCATCTTGAATCGATGGTCTGAACACTTTCAGACTCTCTTCAGTACTAACCGTGTAGTTCAAGACTCAGCATTGCAGTTCATTTCACAACAACCCGTGAAAACTGAACTGGATACCGCCCCCACCATGGGAGAAACTCAAAAAGCAATACAGCAGGTGAAAATCGGCAAGGCATGCTGGGGTTGACGGAATCCCACCTGAAATCTGGAAGTACGGTGGCCAGGCACTCTGTGCTAAGTTTCATGAATTTGTGGTGCGCTGTTGGGAACGAGGTGAACTACCTTCAGACCTTCGTGACGCTGTCATCGTCACCTTGTACAAGAGGAAAGGAGATAACTCAGACTGCTCAAATTACCGAGGTATTACTCTGCTCTCCATTGCTGGTAAAATCCTTGCAAGAATTCTGTTGAACAGATTAATACCCGCCATAGCAGAAGATCTTCTACCTGAAAGCCAGTGTGGTTTCCGAGCCAACAGAGGTACCACAGACATGGTATTTGTTCTCAGACAACTGCAAGAGAAGTGTAGGGAACAGAACAAAGGACTCTATGTTACCTTTGTTGATCTCACCAAGGCTTTCGACACTGTGAGCAGAAAAGGTCTGTGGCAAATTTTGGAACGTTTAGGATGTCCTCCCAAGTTCCTCAAAATGATCATCTCACTTCATGAGGACCAGCACGGCCAAGTGAGACATGGTGACGCACTTTCTGAGCCGTTTCCAATAGTCAATGGTGTGAAGCAAGGCTGCATTCTTGCACCAACTTTATTCACAATCCTCTTCAGCATGATGCTCCAAAGGGCCACGGCAGACCTCGATGATGAAAACGGTGTCTACATTCGATATCGTACGGACGGGAGCCTGTTCAACCTAAGGCGACTGAAGGCCCACACTAAGACCTTAAATTATCTTATCCGTGAGCTGCTTTACACTGATGATGCCGCCCTCGTTGCCCACACAGAAGTAGCTCTGCAGCGTCTAACATCCTGCTTTGCAGAGGTTGCTGAGCTGTTTGGACTGGAAGTCAGCTTGAAGAAGACAGAAGTTTTATATCAGCCTGCACCTCAGGAAGTCTCCCATCATCCCCATATCACCATTGGTGAAACAGAACTCAAATCAGTCCAGCAGTTTAGTTACCTGGGAAGCATCATCTCCTCAGACGGTAAGATTGATGCAGAAATAGACAACAGGTTAGCAAAGGCATACAGAGCTTTCGGTAAACTCCATAAAAGAGTGTGGCAAAACAAACACCTGAAGAAAAGTACAAAGATCAGCGTTTACAGAGCTGTTGTACTGTCTGCTCTTCTATATGGGTCCGAATCATGGGTCATTTACCGGCACCACTTGCGTCTCTTAGAACGCTTCCATCAGCGCTGCCTCCGTACAATCCTAAACATCCACTGGACTGACTATGTGACCAACACGTCTGTCCTTGAACAGGCAGCAGTCATGAGCATTGAGGCCGTGCTGCTGAGAACACAGCTGTGCTGGGCAGGGCACGTCTCCAGGATGCAGGACTGCCGCCTCCCTAAGATCGTGCTCTATGGGGAACTTGCCACTGGCTACCGCAAGAGAGGAGCCCCGAAGAGGAGGTACAAGGACTCCCTGAAACAATCCCTCAGCCTTGGCCATATTGATCATCACCATTGGTCTACCCTGGCCTCCAATCGGGAGGCCTGGAGACACACCATCTATAACGCTGCTGCTGCTTTTGAGAACACACGCAGGATCACTCTCGAGGAGAAAAGACAACGCAGAAAGAATCGCGTCTCGTCTGTATCACCTGGGGAGTCTTTCTGCTGTGCCTTCTGCAACCGGACTTGTCTATCTCGCATTGGCCTTTTTAGCCATCAGCGTGCTTGTAGCAAGCGTGGGTAGAGCCCTTCTAAAATCTTCGTTCGCGAAGCCTAGCCATGATGATGATGATGATGACTGGGGGTTACTGGGTGCTCACTGCAGGATCATTGGGCCATACTGGGGGGCAGTGGGAGGTCACTGGGAAACACTGGGTGGTCACTGGGGGAGGGTTACTGGGCCATACTGAGAGCCACTGGGAGGTCACAAGGCTATAATGGGGGCATTGGGATCCCTTTACCCATATGTGGTTCATCTCCCTCACAAGACTTTGGGTGGCACTGCCAGGACCCCTCCCCTGAGAGTCGGGGAATCCCCTGAACCCCATTGATAGACTTTAGGGGACCCTCAGGCCTCTCTCCC
>NW_026088028.1:0-21674 GCF_022539395.1 Myiozetetes cayanensis
TTCTGAGGTGTTTTGCCTGAATCTTGGTGGTTTGGGTTTTTTCTGGGCTGAATCTTGGTGTTTTAGAGGTCCCCCAGAACCCTGAAGTTGAGAGATGGGGGAGCCTTGGGTTCCTGGGACCCCCAGCAGCCTGGAGAGGGCAGGGACCCTGTAGAGGGGAGACCCCAAATACACACGGGACTCCCAGCAACCCGAACAGGAAGGACCTCCAGAATCCCAAAGTGGAGAGACTAGAGAGAAGAAGCTCCTGGCTGGGGTTATTTGGGCTGAATCTTGGTGTTTTGGAGGTTTTTATGGTCCCAGGATGCCCAGTGAGTTCTAGAGATGGACTTGGGCAGGAGGAACCCCCAAGCCAATGCGCTCAGCCCTTGTTTCCCCCCAGCACGATTTGTCCTTCCCAAAGCTTGGGCAGATGGAGGAGGAGGCTGCGAGGAAGATGTCGCGAGCCCCCCAGGCAGGTGAGGAGGAAGTCAGTGCCCCTTTGGCCCTGTCTTGTGGTGCCTGTGGGGACCAGATCTGGGGGGGATGTGCTTGGCCTTCCCTCTGGGCCCAAGGCAAATCCCCTGCCTGTCCTTCTTCCTTCCTGCCCCAGGCCCCGAGCTGAGGACGGAGAGCACGGAGGACAAATCCCCCCGGCAGAGCCTGGTGGGAGAGGCCGTTTTGAAGGGCTCCCCGGTGCAGGAAGGCAGCGGGGAGGAAAAGGCCCGGAGATGCCCCCAGAGGAGGGGCTGCAAAGCCAGCCCAGGGAGCTCTGAGGAGGAAAGACCCGTCCTGTGCCGGGAAGGCAGCCAGAGCTTGAGCCGGAGCTCCGAGCTGGTGGTCCCTGAGCAGCCTCCCAGCAGGGAGAAGCCCTTCAGGTGCTTGGAATGTGGGAAGAGCTTCAGAAAGAGCACCCACCTCCTCAGCCACCAGCACATCCACACTGGGGAACGGCCCTACACCTGTAGGGAATGTGGGAAGAGCTTCAGGAGACACTCCAACCTGATTCAACACCAGCACATCCACACTGGGGAACGGCCCTACACGTGTAGGGAATGTGGGAAGAGCTTTAGGGACAGCTCCGGTTTGATCCGACACCAGCACATCCACACTGGGGAACGGCCCTACATGTGTAGGGAATGTGGGAAGAGCTTCAGGACCAGCTCCAACCTCTGCAGCCACCAGATCAGCCACACTGGGGAACGACCCTACAAGTGCTTGGAATGTGGGAAGAGGTTTCAGCGCAGCTCAACTCTCCTCGTGCATGAGCGGACACACACAGGGGAGAGGCCCTTCCGCTGCACCGACTGCGGGAAGGGCTTCAACCGGAATGACAACCTCATCACCCACCGGCTCATCCACACCGGGGAGAGGCCCTACAAGTGTGCGGAGTGTGGGAAGAGCTTCAGTGACAGCTCCACACTCCGCAAGCACCAGCGCATCCACACTGGCAAACGGCCCTACAAGTGCTTGCGATGTGGGAAGAGGTTTCAGACCAGCTCCAATCTCCTCAGGCATGAGCGGACACACACAGGGGAGAGGCCCTTCCGCTGCACCGACTGCGGGAAGAGCTTCAACCTGAACTCCCACCTAGTCACCCACCGGCGCATCCACAGTGGGGAGAGGCCCTACAAGTGTGGGGAGTGTGGGAAGAGCTTCAGCCAAAGCTCCCACTTGACCAAACACCAACGGACCCACCAGTAAGAGAAGCCCTAGGAATGCCCCGACTGCGGGAAGAGCTTTGGCCGCTGCTCCCACCCCGAATGACCCCCCTGATGGGGAGGCAACCCCTGGAGTTCAGTGACTGTCAGTCCATCCCTTTCCACCAGAAAGGGCCAGTCCCCTTTGCCAGGGGCAGGTTGTGCCAACAGAACCCTTCTTGGGGGTTGTGTGGAGATTCCTGCCTTGGCTGGGGACCCCCAAGGTCAGTGCTGGAGGTTGAGAGCAGAGATCTCCCCACGAGCGTTGGTCTGGGGGAGTTTCATCCATGTCTAATTCATAATTCTTACTTTGGTGCCAGCTGGAGTAGAATTGCTTCAACAATTGCTTTAGTGTTAGCACTGTCCTATCTTATGCTGTACTACTGGTAGTTTTAGTGTTTCTATTGTGCAGTAAATAATTCTGATGAAGATCTTTTCTCTGATCATTTGTTACCCTAAATAATTCATTTCTATCAATAGATATGATTTGCCACCCTTAAAACCTGGGGGACAAAAGTGGTTCAGTCCCACCTCTGTAATTCCTCTAAACTGAACCTGTTGGCATAACCCGAGGCTGAGATTGGATCCAGCAGCCCCAGCACCCCACAGTCAGTTGGGAGCTCAGGGAGCCACCCCCTTTTTCCAACACCCCTCAGCCCAAAGAGCCCCATGGTACAGTCAGACTGTGTAGACCACCCCTCTTTTTCTACCCTTCTCCCTGTTCCTCCCACTTTTCCATGGTCCCTTGTTACAATTTGCTTAAATACTGCAGAAAGAACTTGAGATTCAAATATTCCCTTAAGCAAAACTAAAACTCACACAATTACACAATTTATCTGTTGATACCAAAAACTGATTTTTATTAATGTCTAAGAGATGCAAAGTAAAAGGAAAAATAAGGAAAGGTTGGAAACTGCTAAGATTATTTCTAGAAGCAGAGAAAAAATACCACTGAAAAGTACCTTTTCCAGCTGAGCTGGTGAGTGTGGCAGAAGAGAAGCAGTTTCTGCTTTTTTTTCTCTGTCTCTGCAGCTTTTGGATGTTGTCTCTGTAGGTGCAGGGGGTCTGACAGCTTTAGTTCTCTGCAATGCACCTGTCCAAGGCCGTGCAGGGTCTCAGCTCAGCCGAAGCTTTGGGCCCTCAGAAATATGGTCAGGGTAGAAGGATAAGGTAGAACTCCCACATGTGGCACGGTGGTCTCAGCTCTCTCCAGGCCGGCACAGTTCCAGTCTCCGGTGGCAGGCAGGCAGCACGCGGTGGCAGAGAAAAGGTGAGGGGAGGTGGGCAGAGATTCTCGGCTACAGTCACCAGTTCTTCTCCCTTTCCTCTCCCTCATTTTCCAGAATTTGTCCTCAATTTTTATAGTGTTCACAGGAGGTTGAACGTGGTTTCTTGGCACGTAGCCAGTTGCAATGTTGGAGGAGAGATGATGACCCTAAACAATAACAGGATCTTTTGGCAGGAAAATTGCTGTGGGAAGTCCTGGTGGGAACTTCTGTCAGAGAATGTTTGATAGGAAGTTTTTGACAGGCAGAAACAATTTTTGTCATTTCCATATTATCTGTGTGTTACATAAGGTTGCCATGGTAAGTGACGTAACAGGAAAAGCATTATGGTTACCATGGTAACTGACCGTAGCAATGGGATAGTATGATGGTTGCCATGGTGAATGGCGTACCAATAAGAATGCATAATGGTTGCCTTATTAACCAACCCTAGCAATGTAAATGCACAATGAGAATGCATAATGGTTGCCATGTCAAATGAGGTCACAATGGGAATGCACAATGGTTGCCATGGTAACGAAGGACACAATGGGACTGCACAATGGTTGCCATGGTAACCGCTTGTAACAATGGGAATGCATAATGGTTACCATGGTATAAGGGGGTACTTTTGATTTGATGATCAGTGGAGCAGAGAGGGGTGACAAAGTGATTATATTAGGGTGTGAAACCAGCCAGAATGGTACACAAGGGAACTTTATTGCCCAAGTTCACTGTAAGGCCTGTTGTGCCTTTAGCAAAGTTAACTGGAGGTCCCCCATTATCAGAGCTGAGTTCCTCCTTGGCTTGGCTCCACTCTGCAAGAGAGATACAAATCCCCTTGGAACACAATGGTAGAGGTCATCCATAGGGCTGAGGAAGGTGATGGAGAGGAAGATGATGTGGGCAGGGGTCGTTGGCCCCTTGCCCTACAGTGGGGCACGCCCAGACTGTTGCCATGAGGTGATGAACGGGCGCTGTTTGGCTGCCACTCAAGCACCACCTTCTGCTGCGTCCTGGCCCTACGTAGTGTAATGTAGAGCTGATGGAATGGGGTGTCAGCACTGCTGGGTGGAGCGATGCTCATCCTTCCATCCACACTGTGCTGCTCCGCGGGGACACCCGCCAAGCACGGGCACCGACCAGCACTGCAGAGCCTGGTAAGCCTGGCCTGTCTGTGCAGGTGAGCATAGTTTATTGATAGGAAGCAACCAGGAAAGAAAACATTTTGTATTCTTTTTTTTTGTATTCCTTTAATTCCCTTTTTACTAGCTAATGTTGTAATAAAAGCTGATTGTAGTATTGTATGAATGCTAACTGATAAAGTAGTGGGTTTGTCTTCTTTTTTAGCTTTTTAACCTCTTTGCTAGTAGTCTTTAACTGCAATAAGAGATTTTTTGTAATGTTTGAATGACTGTTGTGCTTGTCTTTGTTCTGGCCATGGATCGTAACGAAGAGATACAGGGGGTCCCCAGGAGGCAGTTTGGGATGACCCGGGAGATTTGATGGAGGGAAGTTGGGGGTCCCCAGGAGTCTTGGGGGGGACTTGGGGGGTTCCCAGGAGTCCCCGGGCCCCCCAAACTCACCCAGCACCACCATGGCCTCGTTGGGTCGGCACGTGAAGAACATGGTGGTGGGAAGAGACCCCAGATCCTGATCGATTCTAACCAATCCCGATCGATCCCAACCGATCCCAATCGATCGGGATCCGCCCCACCGCGAGCACCGCCCTGCTCCAAGCAGCCCCCAAGCTCGCCAATTCTGCCTGGTGACCGGTGATGTCATGGATTTCACAGTGTTCTATTGGATGAGTCTCACAGGGGTGGGAAGAAGGGGCGGGCATATTCTTCTTGAAAACCAGTGATGTCATTAAACCAGCGCTGTCCTATTGGCTGTGACACTCGAGGGAGCTCCAAAACCTATTGATGGCTTGTGGGGGAAGGAGAGCTGGGATGACCAGGCACAGGGGTGCAGGGGGTTCCAGTGCCCAGGAAAGGGGCAAAAAATATTCCCCTCTCTCTCCCAGTACCCCTCTAACCCATTCCAGTCTCCCCTCTCTCCCAGTGCCCCCAGTTCATCCTAGTACCCCCTCTCTCCCAGTGCCCCCCATGGACCCGTGCCGCCCCCGTGCTGATTCTGGGGGGGTTGTGTATCCCCCCCTCCCCCAATGTCACTCTGCCCCAGCCCAGCTACTCCCAGTGTTGCCAATAAAGCCTCCTAGTTCTCACAGTCCCGGTTTTTGGGGGGCACTGAGGGGGCTCGGAGGGATCAGCCAGAAACATTTTTTAACCAATGGGAGCGCGCGGAGCTGATGACTCATCAGTTGCCAGGCAGCTCCCAGCGCTCCCCACCTGACCCCTGTTCCACCCCCCCCGCGGGTCACGTGGCGTCGAACCCTCCCCGCGCGCTCCTCGCCCCATGGGCTGGGCGCGCGCAGCCAATGGGAGGACGCGGAGTGGGCGGGGCGAGGCGGGGATTGGTCGGAAGGCGGAGGGGGCGGGGCCAAGAGCCGGGGCCGGCCCCGGCCGAGGTGCCCTCGGTCAGTTGGGAGTTGGGAGCGGCCGCGGCCGGACGGGCACAGAGAGCGGCCCCGGGGAGAGACCCCGGGGAGGGACCCACGGGGAGCGACCCTGAGGGAGCGACCCCCAGGGAGCCACCGCCGCCAAGGGCCCCCCCGGTGAGCTCCCCACCGAGCGGGACCGGAGCGGGGCCGGCCGGGAGCCGCCTCTTTCTCAGGCGGCTGCTGGGAAGGAGCCTGCGCTGGCAGGAGCGAAGGGGCTCGGGCTGAGGCCGGGCAGGGCCAGGGCAGGGATCGGAAGAGTTGTTTGCACCCACAGGGCGCTCGGGCGCTGCAAGAGCTCGCCCAGGTGGAGTCGCCGTCCCTGGAGGTGTTTCAGCGGCGTCTGGAGCTGGCCATGAGTGACGCGGTTCAGTGGTTTGGGGGTTCCTGGGGCGGTGCTGGGTGGGCAGTTGGACCTCATGGAATCGTGGAATGTGCTGAGCTGGGAGGGACCCCTCAGAACCTTCGAGTCCAGCTCCTGATTTCTAAAAACTGATGGAATGGGGATCAAACTATCGGGCTCCAAAAGGTCTTCCATCCCTACTCTACAAAATGCAGGCCTGTGTTCCCCACGGAGGGCAGGCTGGCAGTTATCAATGGGGACAATAAAGAAAAGCTCAGAGCTTTTATTTATTCATGGTCACCACATAAAACTAGCCCTCTGTTCATGGCTGTGTAGAACTGTCATCAAGTCCAAACTTTCTGGTGTAAATATCAGTATATTTGGATGCAATATTTGCATGCTGTGCTTCTGTGGCACCAAGTGGATTTAAAAGGTTGTAACACTTTATGAGATCACCTTTACGCTTGTGGGTTATATTTTTTAAAAAAATAGTGAAAAGCCATTTATTACAGAAGACAACAATGAAAGACCTCATATTTAACAAAATATAAATTAGAACATCAATCAGTGGCAAATGTACAATTGTAAATAAAAATCATTACAACTCATTCAACTGTTTGCACACTCAAAGGGTATGTTTGAAAATTCTGCCTCAGAAATAAATAAAATAAAATTTCAGAGGCAGTTTGTTAAAAGTGTTTCAAAGTTTCCAATAAAATTCACCACTCTTGCAATGCAAAGTCTGAAAAATGAAACAAGAGTGCCATTGGAATTCTGGTTGCCAGCTCTGATCTCTACAGGAGTTATTCCAGAGTGTAACAAAAGCAGCAACAGAAATAACCTTTGGCATTAGAGCACCATCCTGCATTAATTGGTCCTGCCAACAGAGCTTTGCTTTTGAACCCCTCTGATAATGAAACCTTGCCAGAACTGTGAGATTATAATGTTGATTTTCTTAAGAAGTTGTGAGTCCTTAACCCAGCATCTCCAGGTGAGCCCCTGCAATAGGAGAGTCCTGTTCCTGCCGTCAGTGGAGAGGAGGAATCAGGTGAGCTGAGCAGGCTGCAAGGGCTTGGATTTCTGCAGGGCTGGGATGTTTTCATGGGTGGACTTCTTCAAATGTGTTTGAGGGAGAAACAGTATTTTCTGTTTTATCAGCTTTCCAGTTTCAGAATGTTGCAATTTATCCCTAAAATCCAATATGTAGTTTCAAAAGATAAAAGTCCTGATCCTGAATCTTTTGGCCTCACCAGCCAATTGCAACTCGCCCAGGGAAGTTCAGAAGTGGAACCATCCATGAAATGCCCCCTTCTGTCCCAGAGATCCCCCAGAGATTCAGCTCCAGTGCCAAACCCCAGGGAGTGTCAGCTGCCACAAAACTGATGTTTGAGTTAGGTGGGTTCCATCTCGTGTTCTTTGGGGTAGCTGGCACATCTGGAGCAAGGGGGGTGGGCAAAGGTGTGTGATTGCCAAGGTCCAACACGGGCAATGTCCCACCAGCAGCAGTTTCTCTACTGAAGGAAGGCAATGAGTTGCAGAACTAATTGGTGAAATTTTTTTTTTCCTTTTGCATCTCTTGTAAATAATAAGGTATATATTAGATAACATATCTTAAATTTCCAGTTAGCAAAAAGTGTAATGGATTGCTTTGATATGAGTGTTTTGATTATGTTTTTGCTTATAGAAGTCCCTAAGGAATTGGTAAGGATTTTTTCCCTCCTCTCCTCCCCCCCAGTTAGTCACCAGGGTTTTCAAGCCATTGCTGGGCTAAACTCACACTGTTTGTTGTGAGGATGACAGATTGTGCTTCTTCAGGCTTGTCTGCTGTGCAGACAGACCCTCCTGTTCCCCCTCTGTGCCCCACACACGTCCTGGGTGTATGGAGGGAAAAGCAGGGGCAGATTTTGTTCAGATTTGGGGTTTGGGTAAAGAGATTCTATATTGGAGCAGCATGAAAACCATTTCTGTCTCTTCTGTGAGTTCACCCCAACATGGGCAATGTGTGAGGGCTCCCAGCAGTGTCCAGCCAATGTCACCCTTTAAATCTGGAGCCTGAAGGACCCTCAGCTTTGCTCCCCTTCGTGCCTGGGTCACACTTTGTTGTGTGTATGGCAGGGCTGTGAAGTTTGTTCCTTCCAGAAAACAACCCCCCAAATCAATCTGTATTTTTGGGACAATTTTGGGGGGTGTGTATTGGATGAACTTCTGTCCTGATATTCCCTATTTATTAATACCCTGCTGGCAGCATCACCAGTCAAGTTTCAGGATCACCTGACAAATGTCTGTGCTGTGCTGGGAGTTTGAAATACAGAAGTGCCAGTGTTTTAAAATGGTACTTATTTAACTTGGGTTATATAAAATAGAGATATAGAATGGGAAAACACAGCCAAAGCTTCTGGTAATTCCTTGGAGCAGCAGCAAAGTACTGGTTGGATTGGGTTGGATTATTGCAGGAAGAAAAGTGACAGATGCCCACCTGAACAGGGCACAAGAGGCTGAGCAAGTTCCAGGTTGCCCCAGATCTCCCAAAGGAAAAAATCCATGCCAGGTATGAACCATTGTGGATTGTCAGTGTTCCATGGCTGGGTGGCAGTTGGACAGGTAATGAGCCTTTTTCAGTTATGCTATTCAAACCTTTTTTATATATTCTCCTTTAATTGTGTAACAAATTTGCAGTTCAGGATAATGTAAAATATGTGTTTCATCATCTGAACAGTCTCAATCAAACCCATGAAAGATCTAATAAGTATTTTTTTTTGCAACAACCACATCTCTATAAAGTCCTGTGGAAGGATCAGAGAGTCCACACAGGAATAAACCACAGGAAAGGTCTTCTGAGTAGAGGAAGGGAGAGAAAGGAAAGAGACGAGTTCAGAAGGGAAAATATAAAAGGGAAAAGTTTCCCAAGCTTTTGCAGAACCAAAAAATGACAAATGTCCTTGTGTGTGATTACAGCTTGTAGCTCCTGGAAATGAAGGATCTTATTTTATATTTGTAAATCTTTACTTGGCCCAACCAGATAAATATGGTTTATAATCCAGGTGATGAACTAATAACAGGAGAGTTGCAGGAGTCCTGAAGCTCAGTCAAGTTAAAGGTTTTGACAAAGAGTTTAAACAAATCTTTTTGTCCATTCCAAAGAGTTCCAGAGGAGTTGATTTATTCCCAGTTGGTAGACAGGAGTCAGCTTATGAAGCCTTTTTAATTTAAGCAGGGCCCCGATGTGATCGTTTGGTAATTGCTGGAGTAAAATTAATAATAAAAACAAAACATTGTGAAGAATCAAATCCAAGTCATTTATTCTGCCATGACTCAATTTGGCTGTTTTTCCTGTTACTAATCTCCCTTTGAAAGGTGATGTTTTAAGGATTATAACTCCAAAATATTTTAATTTCTTAAGCTTGAGTCTGTCCTTCTTTGACCTACAGGCAAACTTAGTTTGCCAGGAAGCAGGACAGAACTAAAAATGCCTGGGAGCAGCACGTGGATGTTTTGCAGTTCCTGGTGAAAACTTGCAAGTTGTATCATCCATGTCATGAACACTGTAGTTGGCTCCATGTCCTATTGCACTGATTTCACCTCTGTTTTAAGATGAGAGCAGTGAATTCTCGTTGCAGATTTTTGTTTCTTTTCATTTCTGGCAGACAGAGTTGCTTCTGTTCAGCACAGCCCTGCTCTTCTCAGGAGCCCACGAGACACGAGCATGGACTGTCCTCCTGGGCCCCTCCTGCCGTGCCTGTGTCCCAGTGCACGTGCTGTGGGCAGCAGCCAGGGAGCTGGAGACACGAGTGTGCAGCCAGAAGGACAGCCTGGCCAGGGGTGCTGCAGTGCCCAATCCAAGGCTCCCGGGGTGCTGTGGCGGTGCCGAGTGGGAAAACCCTCCAGGCCGTGCTGGACAAGATCCCCCGGCAGCAAAGGCAGCTGCTCCATCTCCAGGGCACTCTCTCAATCCGGGGTTGCAGGAGCAGGATAAGGAATATCCCTGCACCTTGTTCCCTGTGGCAAGAGGCTCCATCCCTGTAGGAGCCTCCGTGAGCCCTGCTGGCTGGAGGCCGGAGGAATCCCGGGGGACAGGTCTCCCTTGTCCCCTGGAGCCGTGGGGATCAGCAGACCCCGCTCATCCCTGAGGATGCTCATGGCCAGGAGGAGACTGAGAGCAACAAGCCTGTTCCAGTGAGGCATTCCCAGGATAGAGTGGCACAGCAGCAAGTGTTGGTGCCCAATCCATGGCTCCCAGGATGCTGCCATGTGGGAAGACCTTCCACGCAGTGCTGGACAAGATGCTGCAGTGGCAAAGAGAAGTGTTCCCATCTCCAGGCTCTCTCCTGATCCAGCTCTGGAGGAGCAGGATATAGAATATCTCCACACCTCCATTACTCCTGGCAAGAGCCTCCATCCTTCCCAGAGCCTCCATGGATAAGAGTCCCTGCTCCCGTGGAGCAGTGGGTATCTGCAGACCCCGCTAATCCAGTCCCAGTGGGAGCCCAGCCCATTCCATTCCTGGATTCCCAGGGGCAGGTGGCACAGCAGCAAATGTCCCAGAGCCACCAGTGCCAAATCCACAGCTCCCAGGATGCTTCCATATGGGAAAACCCTCCAGACGTTGCTGGACAAGATCCTCCAGTGTCCCAGGCAGCTGTTCCCATCTCCAGGGCGCTCCCTCGATCCGGCTGTGCAGGACCAGGCTAAGGAATATCTCTGCACCTCCGTTAGTTCTGGCAGGAGCTTCATCCTTCCCAGAGCCCACGTGAGAACTGCCTGAGTGCCCAGGGATGAGCCCCACGGACAGGTGTCCCGGGTGTTCCCAACTCCAGGGTGCTCTGTCGATCTGGTGTGGCAGGAGCAGGACAAGGAAAATCTCCGCACCTCTGTTGGTTCAGGCAGGAGCCTCCATCCCTCCCAGAGCCTCCCTGAGCCCTGCCAGGCTTCAGATGGATCAGCCCCCATGGATGGCACTCCCTGCTCCCCTGGAGCCGCGGGAATCAGCAGAGCCCGTTCATCCCTGAGGGTGCCCATGGCCAGGAACAGCCTGGGGGTAACGAGCCCATTCCAGGCTCTCAGCTGAGGCATTCCCAGGAGCAAGTGGCACAGCAGAAAACTTCCTGGGGGTGCCAGTGCCCAGTCCACGGCTCCCAGGATGCTGCCATGTGGGAAGACCCTACAAACAGTGGTGGACAAGATCCCCAAGCAACCAAGGCAGCTGTTCCCATCCCCAGGGGCTGTCTCAACCCAGGTGTGGAGGAGCAGGATGAGGAATATCTCCACCCCTCAGTTACTTCTGGGAAGAGCTTCCATCCCTCCCAGAGCCTCCTGAGACCTGCTGGACTCCAGATGGATGAGCCCCCCTGGACTTTTTGGTGGGAGAAATAGAACATTGCTCACAACATTCCACTCTGGCCAAATAAGGAACAACAGAATCTGGAAGGATTTGATCAGGGATGTACCTGAAGCAACCAGCTCTGGGGACCCAGGGAAGATCAAACCCAAACGTTCCAGCCTTTGTGGTGAAAAACACTGACACTGTGCCTGCTCAGAACTGAGGGCAACAAGGGGACACCTCAACTTTGGGGGGCACCAGACACAGAAAACCCCTCCAGAGACCCCCAAAGAAGACCCCAAATGACCAAATGGGTACTTGCAATAGGGGGTGAGTGTGTAAAGCAAAGTAATGGGCATGTGTTGAGTAAGGGGAAATATCCAGTGCCTGTGGAATCTGTGTGTGATCCAAAGCCCTGTGTGTGTCCCTGGGCAGGCTGGATGAGAGGAATTCTCCTCCAGACCCCAGCAGCTGCACTAAAGAATTTCTGCTTCTTCCCCACCAACCAGCTGGGCTGAAGGGCTTGGTTTCTGCTGCTTTTGGGCATCATTGCTGGCCCCCAGATGGGCCCCTGTGCCTGATCTCCCGTGGATCCCAGGGATCTCTGGATCTTCACACTGGCACCAGGACTTTCCTGGAAAAGAGCACAGATCCCTGGGCCGCTCTGGGATGTGGGGAAAGTCCCATTGGATAATAAGGCATTCCTTTGGGAATGCTGCCCGTGTAAGATGTGTGGATCTTCCAGTGCTTTGGGGGGGTTATTTGGTGTTCCCCAATTTGGTCTCTGGCTTTGTTTTATCCACTGATCACTGGTTTGTGTTTGTCTTTGTTTCTGCACTGTAACATCTGCACAAGTGGGTTCTGGGTCCAAAACTGACCCCAATTGTACCAGCAGTGAGTCAGCAGTGTGGGGAGTGTGAGAGAAACAATCCAAACCCTGCCAGTGGGGTGGGAATAGGGGATGGAAAGTGTGGAAATGTTCCAGGTGAATGTTGGCAGATGGATTGCACTGAACTGCCCAGAGAAGGGGGGTATAAATATCTCCTGGTCTCGGGGGTACCTTCTCTGGGTGGCCAGAGGTTTTTCCTTGTGGCACCAACCAGGCTAGGGAAGGGAGTGGAATCCTGTTGAATCCAGGAATCCCTGGATTTGGGGTACCTTTGGGAAGGTCACCAGACAGAGGTTCCCACTGGACTGCAGAAACAAAATGCTTCAGTCTTGTTTTGCTCTTCTGATGCAAGTTAAAACACTCTTGGCATGGGGGAAAATTTCCATCTCATTTTAGTACCAAATGTGACCCCAGAGTTGCCTACAAGTACATGGATAAAGTGAGCAAGAATATCTGCTGAATGTGTAAATGTGTGTGTAATCAAAAGCCCTGTCTGTCTGTCCCTGAAGTGGTGAGGCCTGAATTACAGGCCCTGGGCCCAAACTGACCTCTCCATGACCCTTCCAAGCTGATGTTCTGTTTATCCATGTACCACTCATCAGCTAAAACTATATCTGTGTTAAAAACTGTGTTAAAAACTGTGTTAAAACTATATCTGTGTTAAAAACTTTTTAGTGAACCATATTAGTATCTGCTCAGTAGTGAACACTCTTTGTACCTGTTCATTGGTGAAATCTGTGTGATTGTCAGCAAGGTCTGATCTTTGTGTGTGTAGATCCTGGTCAAGGCCCTGGAAGTGATACCTGGCCTTGTCTGGCAGCAGATGGGGCAGGTTGACCCCCTTGGCTTGTGAGAAATAGAACATTGCTCACAGCCTTTCACAGGGGGCAAATAAAGAACAATATTATCTTGGATAAGTCCTGGAGGATTGGATCAGGGATGTAACTGAAGCAACCAGGATGTCAGCTGAGCTCTGGGGACCCAGAGAGGATCAAACCCAAACGTTCCAGCCTTTGTGGTGAAAAACACTGACACTGTGCCTGCTCAGAACTGAGGTCAACAAGGGGACACCTCAACTTTGGGGGGCACCAGACACAGAAAAACCCACCAGAGACCCCCGAAGAAGACCCCAAATGACCAAATAAGGACTGGGGATAGAGGGTGTGAGTGTGTAAAGCAAAGTACAGTATTTGTGTGAAGGGAGAATATCTAATGAGTGTGGAAACTGTGTGTAATAAAAGCTCTCTCTGTCTGCCACTGAAGTGCTGAGGCTGAACAACAGGCCCTGAGCAAAGTTGGCCTCTAGAGCTCCAACCTGATGTTCTATTTATCCCTCATCAGCTAAAACTGTGTGTGTTTGTGAGTAAAAGATGTAGCGTGATAAGACTACACTGTGTGTCTGCTCATCAACAAAATGTCATTAGTAAGATGTATTAATATCTGCTCATTAGTGGATACTGTTTGTGTCTGTTCATTAACAGAATGTGTGTGATTGTGAGCAAGGTGTGACCTTTATCTCTCCGTGTTTGGGGGCTGGTGAAGGCCGTGGCAGTCGATGTCTGGCCTTGCTTGGCAGCAGATGGGACAGGTTGGCTCCCTGGGTTTGCCCCTTCAGGCCTGGCCAGGCTTTGGGTGGGACCCAGGAGGAGAAGGGAGCCAGATGTTTGTGCACACTGGGAGCTCTGGGAGCTCGTTCCTCCCAGGCCAGCAAAGCTGGGCCCCTCCCAGCAGAGCCAGACAACACAGTTCCATGGGGCCCTGCAGTGTCACAATGGGCCCTGATTCCATGGACAACATTCCTAATTTACTGTCCAGACCAGAGGGAAATCACAGGAAGGGCCATGGTTTGTCAGGACTTGCTTTATTTGAGTGAGCCCCGTGGGGCTTTTGGTGCTGAGTCCTTGTGGTTCAGAGAAATCCTCCACAATGTGTCAGGCACGCTGTTATCAGGGCTGGGGAGGTGCAGGGGGTTTGTCCCCCCGTGCATTCCACCCAGAAAAGAAACACAACAGCTTTTTATACCTTTGGAGGAGTGAGTTTAAAATTATCTATCACAAACACTCTTTATAAAGTCTGCCTTATCTAAATAGACATTTGGTTGCCTAACTCCTATTCCTGCTACTATAGAGTGGTTACATAAAGTTTTATCATTTCAAACAGCTCAGGTTTCCCCCACCCCTCTTCTGTCTCCCTTGCCATGCTCCATGCTGGAAGTCTTTCCTGCTTTCCCTGACAGTCCCTTTTGTTTACATCAGCTTTATCTCAATTGCCCTCAGTTTGGGCAGCAACCTTCTTTCAAGCAGTTACAATCTTGCAAAGTCACACTTAACAGAGCGAAATTTTACTAACGTGTCTAATTTTTGTGATATTTTATCGTGTCTTTGTTTCACACCCAATGCCTCCAAGACCCTTTTTAACTCCCACAAATGCACCCAAAGCCCTCCAGATACCCATCCAACCACCCTCAGATCTCCCCCAGCCCCCTCTCAAATCCATTCTAACCCCCTCAAAGAGGGATCACCCAGCACCCTGGGACAGGAACACAGTGGGTTGTACTGGGGGTACTGGGCTGTACTGGGAGGGCACTGGGGTGGGCTCAGGTGTCCCACAACAATGTGGCCCAGCTCCAGGAGAGATCTGGGAGCAGTGAGGAGGTCCTGGTCTGTACTGGTCCGTACTGGTGTGTCCTGGGCTGTACCCCCAATCCCCAAAGCCCCTCCCCGGCTCCTCCAGGACCCTCCTGGACCCCAAAGCCCCCCAGGTCCCTGACTTGGTCCTGCTGCCCCTTGAGCATCTCCAGCTCCTGCAGAACCAGCATTTCATGAGCAAATTTGCAGCTGACACCAGGTTGGAGGGGTGCAGGATGTGCTGGAGTGGGTGAGTGTTTAGACCCAAGCCCTTCCCTTCAGGAGGTGCAGCCCCAGCAAATGAGCAGGAAGTTCACCCCAAATCAAGGTTTCACTTGCTTTCTCCTCCCCTGGTAAGCAGCATCTCACCTTTGCTGTTCTTTGGGGGGTTGTGTGTGGGGGTTACAGCTGCTTCTGAGGTGGCTGCAGTTCTTCCCTCTTTGCTGAGGCTTTCTGTGTGTCCTTTGAGCTGAATGCCAATGGGTTTCACAGCCCCAGGGAGACCTCTGAGAAGGGCAATCATTCTTTCAGGGTCTGCAGGCAGCATCACAGGGGATTCAGGGCTTGGTGCTCATTCCCTATCACCCATCATTTGTAAACAAGTAGCTTGTTGGACACTTTCCACAATCTGATGAACATTTCCCACTGTAGCCAGGGGATCTCTCCTTTCCAGGGTGTTGATTCCCCCTTCCCAATAGGCTGCTCCTGTGGTCAGGAAAACTCCGGCTCCCCAGAACCCTTCAGCCTCTCTGTTGATAACAATATCTGGTCAGGCCCAGTAAGAGAGACTCTCCAAACATACTCAGTCTCAGAATCCTTGAGGGGTTCTGCTCTATTCCTTTTTAACTTAGCTAATTCAGTCGCTGACTGAGGAACTTCTTTTGCAGTTTTTTGAGGGGCATTGTCATTTGAGAATCTGTGTATTCTGTTTTAATGAGGGGATGGAGCGAGACCGACAGCTTTTCCCCTTGGTCCCGCAAAGGTTTGAAGTCAGAGAGGGGGATGTTTCTTTAGATGACTCCAGCTGTGACTCCTCTCTCCTTTCTCTCATCAGTCTCGCCTACAGCTGCTCTCGGAGCGGCGCTTTCGTTCCTCCTCTGTCCCCGGAGGACACTGCAGCAGCCGCTCGTTCCTCCCGCGGATCTGCCCAGATCGCCCCGCGCAGTCCCGAGTTCCGCGCTGGTTCTTTCGCTGCCACAACTACAACTCCCGTGGTTCCCCGCCCGGGGCTGGAAGGGCGGTGCCCGCTCTCTGATTGGCTACGGCGGGGGCTTTAAAGGCGGCGCGCGCTCTCAGCGCCATGTTGTGCAGCAGCGATCCAGGTGAGGGAGATGGCGGCTGCGGGGAGAGCGGGGCTGTTGGAACTGGGGAACTGTGGAAAGCCTGGAGGGCTCGGGAGGGTTTAGTGGGGGAGTTCGAGGGTTCCCGAAGGGCGGAGCGCGGCGATTGAAACCGTCTCGGGGGTGGGGAGAACGGGGAGCCTCTCCCGGCGATATGGCTTAAATGCGCAGGCGCGCCGGCCATGAGGGAACTGCAGCCCCCATGAGGCTTTGCGCAGCACCGCCATTCCTGCTGCAGCCACAGCGCCCCCTGCCGGCCCGGCGGACCGAGCGCAGGAAAGGGGGTGCTGGTGCCCCCCCCCCTTCGAGCCCCAGAGACCCCCAAAACTCATCACACAGAGACACCAATGGGAGGGGGGGTCAGAGGGTCTCCTAAAGTCCAGTAATGGGGTTCAGAGGGTCCCCCAGCGCCGAGGGCAGGGGTCTTATGCGTGCCCCCTGAAATATGGGGGGTCGATGTACCATATTCAGGTAATGGGGGGCCAGCGCCCCCAGTGTAGCCCAGTGACCTCCCACTGCCCCCCAGTATGGCCGGATGATCCTCCAGTGAGCAACCAGAAACTACCAGTATGGCCCAGTAACCTCCCAGTGTCCCCCCGTGTGTCCTGGTAATCCCCCAGTAATTCCCCAGTCCCTCCCAGTGCCCCCTGGTTCCCCCCAGTGTGTCCCAGTATACCCCAGTAATCACCCAGTGCCCTTCAAAGCCCCCCAAGTGTCCCCAATGTGTCCCCAGATGCCCTTGACCTTTCTGTCAGCAGAGGGGGAGGGAGGATGGCGGGAGCGTTTTTGGGGTCAGAGGGTCAAGGGGGTGGCTTCTGCAGGGAGATGGAGGGTTGGGAACATCAGGGGTGGCTTTGGGGACAGTGGAATCGGGGGTGTTAAGGGGGAAATTGGGGCCATGCAGAGGCCCTGGGGACATTGGAGACACCAGAGAGGGTCTCAGGGTGTCAAGGGAGAACTGGGGACACCAAGAGGGTCTTGGGGACACCAGAGGGGGTCTCAGGACTCACCTGCTTCCCCAAATGTCCCCTAACCACCCTTTTTTCTTTAATCCTCTCTCCCCACAGATCCTTTTGACCCCTCCAATGCCCCCAAGACCTCTTTTAGCTCCCCCAAATGCACCCAAAGCTCCCCAAAACCCCCCAAATCTGCATTCAACCCCCCTAAAGAGGGATCACCTGGCACCCTGGTACAGGAGCACAGTGGGCTGTACTGGGGGCACTGGGCTGTATGGAGGGCACTGGGGGAGCTCAGGTGTCCCATGACAGCGTGGCCCAGCCCCAGGAGAGATTACGGGGTAGTGAGAAGGTCCTGGTCTGTGATTCTTGGCCTGCACTGAGCGCTGGGGAGGCCACCCTGGAGTGCTGTGTCCAGCTCTGGGCCCCTCAGGTCAGGAAGGGCATGGAGGGGCTAGGGCAGGTGCAGAGAAGAGCAGGGAGGCTGGGGAAGGGACTGGAGCACAAGTGCTGTGAGGAGAGGCTGAGGGAGCTGGGGTTGTTGAGCCTGGAGAAGAGGAGGCTCAGGGGAGACCTCAGCACTGTCCCCTCCCTCCAGGACACCCAACCAGAAATCCTCGGTGGGACCTTTTGTGTCTATTGCTGGTTGCTGCTTCATCCTGGGGACCTGAGGGCCCCTCTGCAGTCCCATCCCTGGGGCACAATCTGCTCTCCAGAGCTCGACTGACTCCCTGCAGACTTTGCAGGGCAATCTGTGCTCGCAGCTGCATCCTGAGCCCAAGGTAAGGATTTTTTTTTTCTGAATCTTAACTTTTTGCAGTTGTGGAGGGGGGTTCGTCTTGCTATTTCTGGTGTTTTTTTTCCTGAATCTCAGTGGTTTGGGTTTTTCTGGGCTGAATTTTGTTATTTTGGAGGTTTTTACGGTCCCAGGATGCCTGGTGAGTTCTAGAGATGGACTTGGGCAGGAGGAACACTCAAGCCAATGCACTCAGCCCTTGTTTCCCATCCAGCAGGATTTGTCCTTCCCAAAGCTTGGGCGGATGGAGGAGGAGGCTGCAAGAAAGACGAAGTTGCTGCAGGCCCCCCAGGCAGGTGAGGAGGAAGTCAGTGGCCCTTTGGCCCTGTCTTGTGGTGTATCTGTTGAGCAGCCTCCCAGCAGGGAGAAGCCTTTCAGGTGCTTGGAATGTGGGAAGAGCTTCAGCTGCAGCTCCAGCGTGATCCGACACCAACAGATCCACACTGGGGCACGGCCCTACTCATGTAGGGAATGTGGGAAGAGGTTTCAGACATGCACAAATCTCCTCCAGCACGAGCAGACACACACAGGGGAACGGCCCTTCCGCTGCACTGACTGTGGGAAGAGCTTCACCCGGAATGGCAACCTCATCAGGCACCAGCTCATCCACACTGGGGAACGGCCCTACAAGTGCTTGGAATGTGGGAAGAGGTTTCAGCGCAGCTCAATTCTCCTCAGGCATGAGCGGACACACACAGGAGAGAGGCACTTCCGCTGCACCAACTGTGGGAAGGGCTTCAACCAGAACTCCACCCTCATCAGGCACCGGCGCATCCACACCGGGGAGAGGCCCTACAAGTGTGGGGAGTGTGGGAAGAGCTTCACCCAGAGCTCCCACTTGACCAGACACCAACGGACCCACCAGTAAGGGAAGGCCCTACGAGTGCCCCGACTGCAGGAAGAGCTTCGGCCGCTGCTCCCACCCGGAATGACCCCCCTGATGGTGAGGCAACCCCTGGAGTCCAGTGACTGTCAGTCCATCCCTTTCTACCAGAAAGGACCAGTCCCCTTTGCCAGGGGCAGGTTGTGCCAACAGAACCCTTCTTGGGGGGTGTGTGGAGATTCCTGCCTTGGCTGGGACCCTCCAAGGTCAGTGCTGGGGGTTGAGAGCAGAGATCTCCACACGAGTGTTGGTCTGGGGGAGTTCCATCCCTCTCTAATAAGTAATTCTTGCTTTGGTGCCAGCTGGAGTAGAATTGCTCCAACAATTGCTTTAGTGTAGAGCACTGTCCTATCTTATGCTGTACTACTGGTAGTTTTGGTGTTTCTATTGTGCAGTAAATAATTCTGATGAAGATCTTTTGTCTGATCATTTGTAACCCTAAATAATTCGTTTCTGTCAGTAAATGTGATTTGCCATCCTTAAGACCTGGGGGACAAAAGTGGTTCAGTCCCACCTCTGTAATTCCTCTAAACTGAAAGTGTTGGCATAACCCGAGGCTGAGATTGGATCCAGCAGCCCCAGCACCCCACAGTCAGTTGGGAGCTCAGGGAGCCACCCCCCTTTTCCCAACACCCCTCAGCCCAAAGACCCCCATGGGACAGTCAGACTGTGCCAGACCACCCCCCTTTTTCTACCCTTCTCCCTGTTCCTCCCACTTTTCCATGGTCTCCTGTTACAATCTGCTTAAATATTGCAGAAAGAACTTGAGATTCAAATATTCCCTTAAGCAAAACTAAAACTCACACAATTATACAATTTATCTGTTGATACCAAAAACTGATTTTTTTTAATTGCTAAGAGATGCAAAGAAAAAGGAAAAATAAGAAAAGGTTGGAAACTGCTAAGATTATTTCTAGAAGCAAAGATACCACTGAAAACTTCTTTTTCCCACTGAGCTGGTCTGTGTGTGGGGGGAGAAGCAGTTTCTGTCTTTTTTTATTCTGTCTCTGCAGCTTTTGGATGTTGTCTCTGTAGCTGCAGGGGGTCTGACAGCTTTAGTTCTCTGCAATGCACCATGTGTGGTTTCACTGCTCACGCCCCTGTCCCAGGCTGTGCAGGGTCTCAGCTCAGCCGAAGCTTTGGGCCCTCAGAAATATGGTCAGGGTAGAAGGATAAGGTAGAACTCCCACATGTGGCACGGTGGTCTCAGCTCTCTCCAGGCCGGCACAGTTCCAGTCTCCGGTGGCAGGCAGGCAGCACACGGTGGCGGAGAAAAGGTGAGGGGAGGTGGGCAGAGATTCTCAGCTACAGTCACCAGTTCTTCTCCCTTTCCTCTCCCTGATTTTCCAAAATTTGTCCTCAACTTTTATAGTATTCAAAGGAGGTTGAATGTGGTTTCTTGACACGTAGCCAGTTCAGATGTTGGAGGAGATATGATAATCATAAACAATAACAGGATCTTTTAGCAGGAAAAGTGCTGTGGGAAGTCCTGGTGAGAACTTCTGGCAGAGAGCTGACAGAGAATGTTTGATAGGAAGGTTTTGACAGGCAGAAACCATTTTTGGAATTTCTATATTATCTGTGTGTTACAGATGGTTGCCATGGTGAACGACGTATCAATAAGAATGCATAATGGTTGCCTTATTAACCGAACCTATCAATGCAAATGCACAATGGTTGCCATGGTAATGCACATATCAATGAGTATGCATAGTGGTTGCCAAGGTAAGCGATGTCACAATGAGAATGGACAATGGTTGCAATGGTAACCAACTTCACAATTAGAATGCTTAATGGTTGCCATGGTAATCAGTGTAACAATGAGAATGCACAATGGTTGCCATGGTGTAAGGGGGTACTTTTGATTTAGATGATCAGCGGAGCACATAGGGGTGAGAAAGTGATTATATTCGCATGTGAAACCAGCCAGAATATTGTACAATGTAACTTTATTGCACAAGTTCACTGTAAGGTGTATTAAATACGAGGACGACCAAAATAATAAAACTGGGCATCTTATGATGATGGCCTAAATTCAGCTTTTATTCTTTCATCCAGAATATTACATCTTGTCTTCACACACCTGCACTCACAATCTCCTGTAGAATCTTACATACTAAACGTATTCTTAGCTCTGTTATCTATAATTTACCACTAGCCTTCACATATGATTGGATGTTCACCTCTGATTTACATTCTTTTCCATGCTGCTAGGCACCACGGCCTTGCTGCATCCTCCAACAGTAAGGCTCATTGTGCCTTTAGCAAAGTTAACTGGATGTCCCCCATTATCAGAGCTGAGTTCCTCCTTGGCTTGGCTCCACTCTGCAAGAGAGATACAAATCCCCTTGAAACACAATGGTACAGGTCGTCCATAGGGCTGAGGAAGGTGATGGAGAGGAAGATGATGTGGGCAGGGGTCGTTGGCCCCTTGCCCTACAGTGGGGCACGCCCAGACTGTTGCCATGAGGTGATGAACGGGCGCTGTTTGGCTGCCACTCAAGCACCACCTTCTGCTGCGTCCTGGCCCTACGTAGTGTAATGTAGAGCTGATGGAATGGGGTGTCAGCACTGCTGGGTGGAGCGATGCTCATCCTTCCATCCACACTGTGCTGCTCCGCGGGGACACCCACCAAGCACGGGCACCGACCAGCCCTGCAGAGCCTGGTAGGCCTGGCCTGTCTGTGCAGGTGAGCACAGTTTATTGATAGGAAGCAACCAAGGAAAGCAAACATTTTATATCCTTTTTTTTTTGTATCCCTTTAATTCTCTTTTTACTAGCTAATGCTGGAATAGAGGTTGTTCGTAGTATTGTATGAATGCCAACTGATAAAGTAGTGTTTTTGTATTCTATTTTAACTTTTGATTCTCTTTGCTAGGAGTTTTTTTATTCTCACTGCAATAAAAGATTTTTTGTAGTGTTTGAATGACTGCTGTACTTGTCTTTGTTCCAGGCGTGGATTCAAACGAACTAACACAGAAGGGACTGGGAAGAGGTTTCAGAGGGTTCTGGGTGGGG
>NW_026088029.1:0-21267 GCF_022539395.1 Myiozetetes cayanensis
GGACACCAAGTCAGATGAAGTTCCAGCCATGAAAAAAAGCCCTTAACCTCCAAGTCTCCTATGCAATGGCTGAGCAACCCTTGACACTCCATGCACACATGGAGCTTCCTGCACTGGCACCTTTTGTCTGGGAGGAATCTTTGTTCTTAGCCCATCTAGGGCCCAGAGGGGCCATTTCAGCGCGGGGCTTTGGACACCAAACCAATGAAGTTCCAACCAGGAAAAAAAGCCCTTAGTCTCCACCTCTACTGTGCAATGGCTGAGCCACTCTGGACACTCCATGAACACATAGAGCTTTCTGCGTTGGCAACTTTTTGTGGGACGAATCTTCCTTCTTAGTCCATCTGGGGACCCAGATGGTCCATTTCAGCGTTGGGCTTCGGACACCAAACCAATGAATTTCCAGGTAGGAAAGAAAGCCCTTAGCCTCCAACTCTCCTGTGCATTTGATGAGCCACCCTTGGCACTCTATACACTCATGGAGATTTCTGCACTTGCGGTTTTTTTCTAAGATGAATCTTCGTTCTTAGTCCATCTAGGGACCCAGACGGGCCATTTCAGCGTGGGGCTTGGGACACCAAACCAATGAAGTTCCAGCCAGGAAAAAAAGCCCTTAGCCTCCAACTCTGCTGTGAAATGGGTGAGCCACCCTTGGCACTCCATACACACATGGAGCTTTCTACCCTGGCACCTCTTGTCTGGGTGGAATCTTTGTTCTTAATCCATCTGGGGACCCAGACAGGCCATTTAAGCTCGGGGCTTCAGACACCAAACCAATGAAGTTCCAGCCAGGAAAAAAAGCCCTTAGCGTCCAACTGCCCTGTGCAATGGGTGAGCCACCCTTGGCACTCCATGCACACATGGAGCTTCCTGCGCTGGCACCTTTTTTCTGGGATGAATCTTTGTTCTGCGTCCATCTCTCGACTTAGTCGGGCCATTTCAGCGTGGGGCTTGGGACACAAAACCAATGGAGTTCCAGGAATGAAAAAAAACCCTTAGCCTTCAACTCTGCTGTGCAATGGGTGAGCCACCCTTGGCACTCCATGTACACATGGAGCTTCCTTAGCTAGCACCTTTTGTCTGGGAGGAATCTTCGTTCTTAGTCCATCTGGGGACCCAGATGGGCCATTAGAGTGCAGGGCTTCGGACACCAAACCAGTGAAGATCTAGCCAGGAAGAAAAGCCCTTAACCTCCAACTCTCCTGTGTCATGGGTGAGCCAATATTGGCACTCCATGTACACATGCAGCTTTCTCTCCTGAAACCTTTTGTCTGGGAGGAATCTTCATTGTTAGTCCATCTGGGGACCCAGACGGGCCATTTCAGGGCAGGGCTTTGGACACCAAACGAATTAAGTTCCATCCAGGAAAAAAAGACCTTAACCTCCAACTCTCCTGTGCAGTTGGTGAGCCACCCTTGGCACTCCATGCACACATGGAACTTCCTGCACTGGCACCTTTTGTATGGGAGGAATCTTTGTTTTCAGTCAATCACAGGACCCAGATCTGTCATTTCATCGTGGGGCTTTGGACACCAAACCAATGAAGTTCCAGCAGGATTAAAAGCCCTTAGCCTCAAAGTCTCCTGTGCAATGGGTCAGTCACCCTTACCACTCCATGCACGCAAGGAGCTTCCTGAGCTGCCACCTTTGTCTGGGAGGAACATTCCTTCTTAGTCCATCTAGGTACCCAGACAGGCCATTTCAGCGTGGGGATTTGGACACCAAACCAATGAAGTTCCAGGCAGGAAAAAAAGCCCGTAGCCTCTAACTCTCCTGTGCAGTTGGTTAGCCACCCTTGGCACTCCATGCACACAAGGAGCTTCCTGCGCTGGCCCCTTTTGTCTGGGATGAATCTTCTTTCTTAGTCCATCTGGGGACCCAGACTGGCCATTTTAGCGCAGGGCTACGGACACCAAGTCAGAGAAGTTCCAGCCAGGAAAAAAACCCCTTAACCTCCAAGTCTCCTATGCAATGGGTGAGCAACCCTTGGCACTCCATGCACACAAGGAGCTTCCTGCGCTGTCATCTTTTTCTGGGAGGAATCTTTGTTCTTAGCCCATGTGGGCCCCAGAGGGGCCATTTCAGCGCGGGGCTTTGGACACCAAACCAATGAAGTTCCAACCAGGATAAAAAGGGTTTAGCCTCCACCTCTACTGTGCAATGGTTGAGCCACTCTTGGAACTCCATGCACACATGGAGCTTCCTGCGCTGACACCTTTTTTGTGGGACGAATCTTCCTTCTTAGTCCATCTGGGGACCCAGATGGGCCATTTCAGCGTGGGAAAGGGGGGAGCCGTGGCAAAGGGGAGGAAAGGGAGAAAAGAGTGTGTGGGAACCCCAGAAGTGAGTTCGAGAGGGGTTGGACCCGCCCCCCTTCCCCCAAGCCAAGAGCCGGTGCTGCGGCGGCCATGAGGCAGAAGAAGGTGGGAAAGGGGGGTCCGGGGTGGCCCCCTGAGCTCCCACCCTGATGGGGGGTCCGGCACACACAGGAGTGTTCCTGGGGAAGCAGAATAGAATGAAACAGCAAAGAACCAAAGGAAAGGACTTACCCCCTCTGGAAATTTCCAGGTGGCAGACACTAAGGACTATGGTCTAACCAAAACATTGGTCTAACCAAAACATTGGTCTAACCAAAACACTGGCTGAGCTCAGGTGGCGAGATGGAGCCCGCGAAAGCAAAGACCAATATCGGGGGAGCCCGCGAAACGAGGAGCAATATTGGAGAAGCCCGCGAAAGGAAACCCGATAAAGAAATCGAAAGAGACTTAAGGGGTGGAGATAGAGGGGGGTATAGAAAGTGGGGTGTGGGCTTGCCTCGGGGCAGACCGTTAGTGGAACAGGAGTTTCCCCTGGTCTCCCAGCGCTGTTTTGCTTCTTTGCCTTTAAGAAATTTCTTTTACATTTTTAATAAATTTCTACTATCTTTTAAAAAATATATTTGGTCTTTTGACTATAACACATCTACAACCGGGAGCAGTACCTGCACTTCGACAGCGATTTGCGGGTCTCTGTGGGCAACACCCCCCGTGGGGAGATCCAGGCCAGGCACTTGAACAGCGACCAGGAAGGGCTGGAGCACACACGGTCTGCGGTGGACATGTTCTGCTGGAACAACTACAGGGTGTTCACCCCGTTCTTGGTGAACTGCAGAGGTGAGCGCGAGGCAGAGTGGGTCCCCTCGGTCCTTGCCCCGGGAATGACCCTGGAGCCCCTCAAACCCTCCCTGGGAATCACCCCAGAGCCCTCAGCCCTCCCTGTGCCCATCCCGTGGCCTTTTGCCCCATCCTCCCCTCCGTACCCTCTCTCCCAGTGCCCCCAGTTCATCGTAATCCAGCCCAGTTTTCCTCAGTGACCCACAGCCCATCCCAGTCTCTCGCAGTGCCCCCTCCGCGTCTCCACCCCACTGGTGCCACGGAGCTCCCGCCCATCAGCCAATCAGAGCGCGTGTTTTTGATGACTCATCAGTTGCCGGGCAGACCCGAAGCGCAGAGTTCCCTGGCCAGGACTCGGCCTACCAGTCCCGCTCGGTTCCTTCCTAGTCATTTCCAGACCCTCTCGATCGATCCATTTGCAGACCCTCTCAGTCCATTCCCAGACGTTCTCAAGTCACTCCAATATTGATCTCCCTACTCTCTCCTAGTGTCCCTCAGCCCTTCCCCTTCTACCCCAGTCTTTTCCCAGTCCCTCTCAGTGCCATCCCAGTCCCTCCCAGTACCATCCAAATCCCTACCAATGTCCTACAAGGCGTCTCCCCTCTCTCTCCCAGTGCCCCCCAGCTCATACCAGTGTCTCCCCCATCTCTCCCAGTGCCCCCCATCGTGTCCATCTTGCTGATCAGGTGACCCACCTGGTGGATGAGAGGCAGGCTGTGGATGTGCCTATCTGGACTTCAGCAAAGCCTTGGACACTGTCTCCCAAAGCATACTCTGGAAAAAGCTGGCAGTCCAGGGCTTGGACAGGTGCACTTTTTGCTGGGTTAAGAACTACAGGATGACCAGGCCCAGAGAATGATGGTGAACAGGGCTGCATCCAGTTGGTGGCCGGTCACTAGTGGTGTCCCCTAGGGATCAGTGTTGGGCCCAGTTCTCTTTAATATCTCTATTGATGATTTAGATGAGGGAATTGAGTCCACCATTTCCAAATTTGCAGAGGATACCAAGCTTGTGGGGAAGTGTCGATCAACTGGAAGGCAGGAGGGCTCTGCAGAGGGATCTGGACAGACTGGAGAGTTTGGCTGATTCCTGCAGGATGAGGTTCAAGAAGGCCAAGTGCCCAGTCATGCACTTTGACCACAACAACCCCCTGCAGCAGGGGACAGAGTGGCTGGAGAGCAGGCAGGCAGAAAGGGACCTGGGAGTTTAGATCGACAGGAAGCTGAACATGAGCCAGCAGCGTGCCCAGGTGGCCAAGAAGGCCAGTGACATCCTTGCCTGGACCAGGAACAGTGTGGCCAACAGGTCCAAGGAAGTGATTACTTCCCCTGGACTCAGCACTAATGAGGCCACCCCTCGAGTTGTGTGTCCAGTTCAGGTCCCTCAGGAAGGGTGTCAAGGTGCTGGAGCAGGTCCAGAGAAGAGCAAGCAGGCTGGTGAAGGGACTGGAGCACAGGTCCTATGAGGAGAGGCTGAGGGAGCTGGGGTTGTTTAGTGTGGAGAAGAGGAGGCTCAGAGGAGACCTCATCACACTCTACAGCTACCTGATAGGAGGTTGTAGGCAGTGGGGGTTGGTCTCCTCTCCCAGGCAGCTATCAACAAGACAAGAGGGCACGGTCTTAAGCTCTGCCAGATGAGGTTGAGGCTAGATATTAGGAAGAAATTCTCTGAGGAGAGGGTAATCAATCATTTCAATGGGCAGCTCAGGAAAGTGGTGAATTGTCTGTACCAGCAGGATTTTAAGATAAGACTGGATGTGGCACTTAGTGCCAGGCTCTAGTAAGCAGAGCTGTAGGGGATGAAGATATCGACTTGATGATCTCAGAGGTTTTTTCCTATCCAGCTGATGCTCTGATTCTGTGATTCATTGTGTGACCGACCTTTTGTTCTTTCTTTTGAGGTCGGATTCAAGCGGTCGATTGGGCTGTCAGAATTAAAGGGCAGACAAGCAAGGTGAGAATATTCCGACCAGTCTGAATGCAAAGATATTTATGGCGAGCTGTATCATTGGTGAATCTAAGCGTATACCTTGTTGTTTGTTTTTTTCCAGTGATACACAAGGTGACAAGAGTCAGCAGAATGGGAAGGAGGTCTTTGCAGTAAGAGGTGAGTGAAAAAGAACCCGAGAGGGGAACCTTGGTCAGAATGTTGCACTCTGAGGGGATCCGTCTGTATGTTCCTTTGCCTGTGTGATGTCTTTGCAGTGCCCATCCGTATTTCCAGAGGAGCAGACCACGGGCTGAGGAGCGGAGCGACAAGGTCAGGTGCTTTGGCGTTGGCCTTGTGGGCGATGGCAGGGACTTCAGGGCTGGGCATTTAAGCATTCCCCTCTTCTCTTTGGAGGTGCCAACCCGGTAACCTTTGGAAAGAAATGAGCGTCCCAGGTGAGTCGGGGAGGTATCGAGGAGGAGCAGGGGCCCAGGGAAGGGTCAGAAATGCCACTGAAAGTTTTTTTTCCCTGTTGCAGGTGTACCATGCAGTGGGAGCTGCAAGCTCTGCACCTCTTGCTGGAGACAGTGACACGAGGACTTGGGTGCACTTAGGAGAGGGTGAGTGTGGGAATGGTTGGGGTTTGGCCGATGTGATGCTAAAGTCCTGCACTGATTTTGGTTTCCTTTCTTGGAGCTGACAAAGAGAAGAACCCAGGACTACAGGACTACAGGAAGCCCTGAGCCAGCTGAAGACACATGCTTTTGGAAGGTGGATGGACAGGCCCGTCTCTCTGCAGGATCAGTGGGGGACTCTGAGACGGAGAGAGGATGAGATTCCCGTAGAAGCTTGGGAATGTAACCGGGAGGGCTTTTGAAATTAGTGTAAGGAAGGGGATAGGGTTAGGGTTAACAAGGGTTAGGGTTAGTGTTAGAGTTAGGGTTACGGTTAGGGTTAAAATTAGGATTTTGGGTTTTCGTTAGGGTTAGGGTTAGAGATTTTTTTACGTTTACATCTAGATTTCAGAACTGGGAAGATACCTGCCAGTTTAAAAGTGCTTTGCATAGGAAGCTCTTGCTTCTATGTAGTGCCGAGAGTTGTGCACCAACTTCTCTTGAGAGACGGAGGCTCAGGGCTTTCTTTCCTCTTTTGGTGGCACAGCATGGGGGTGGCACAGCAGCGAACCACAGCCTCGAGAAAAACCCCGCCAGCCCCTCCTCCCTCAATCCGTGCCTCAGTTTCCCCACCCTGAGCAGCTCTTGGGGACCCGAGAGGTGGCATCATCCCACCCCAGCACCACCGCCTCGAGTTCCTCTCCCCCACCAAGCTAGGGGGGCCCAGCGGACACGACCCCCCAGTCCCTGCACCCCGGTAACACGGGGGGCTCCCTGCAGTCCCCGCTCAGCCCATCAGTCTCAGCCCATTGAACCGACCTGGTCCTCCATGTCCCGGCAGAGCCGGGGGGCACAGGACTTGGGACACGGACCCGAGGGTGGGGACATGACGCTGTCACACGGAGGAGGGGACAGGACGCCAAAGCCCCACTGCCCTCCTCACTCTTCTGACCTCTCCCACCCTTTTCCCATCGGTTTAGGGGGGTCCCAGCACTTTTTGGGGTGTACTAGGTTCCATATTGAAGGGCAGGTGTCCTCCCAAAAGCCCCCAGACATCCCCGGCATCCCCACAGATGTCACCACTGTCAGTGTGATGTCACTGGTGTTGCCAATGATGTCACAGCTGTCCAATTGGTGTCCTCACAGTCCCTGTGACGCCCTCAGACGGCTGTGATGTCACTGGTCTTCAGTGATGTCACTACTGTCCCATGAGATGTCACCACTGTCCCATGTGATGTCCCTACTGTCCCCAAGGGTGGTCCCTGTGTCCCCAAAATGTCACTGCTGTCTCTGTGATGTCACCTGTGTCCCAAGTGGTAGCACCATGTCCCCGTGATGCCACTGATGTCCCCTGTGGTGTCACCAGAGCCCTGTGATGTCACTGGTCTCCTGGGATGTCACTGCTGCCCCCTTCAGCAAAACTGAAGGCAGAGGGTCCAGCTCCCTGCAGCTCTCCTGTATCCCAGGGCCGGAGGCTTGTGCAGAGCTTGCAGCCAGCAGTGGAAATAAAGAGCTTTCCTTTTCCCTCTAAAGCCTCACTTGCAAGAGCTGAACAGCAGCACAACCTCTGTTCCGGTGAGGTCCTCCCTCAGCCAGCCCAGGCAGCACTCCAGCACAGCCAGTGCCCAGGGAGAATCGCCCAGCCCGAGCTGTTCTCTCTGACAGAACTCTGAGCTGGCCAAATGGGGCTTGGAGGTCTAGGCTGGGCTTGCTTGGGCTTTGCTGGGCTGGGCAAGGGCTGGGAGCTGGGAGCATTGGGGCTGCTCCTCCAGCTCCTGCTCCCACCGTGTTCTCCTCCTTTCCTTTCCCACTCCACTGGCAACCCCCACGGAAAATGGGGTTTACAGACATCCCTGTAAACACCCAGAGGGTTTGTCCCTGTCGTCAGGAATCTGCCCTGTGCCAACCCCTGGGGTCATCTGCACCAGTTCTGGTGGGGAATTGCCTGCGCTTGCAGGGCAACACCTCCACAGCTCCTCCTCTCCTGGAGGACAGAGAGTTGCTCCAGGGGGACATACCACCTGAGCCTTCTCCTTGGCTTAGGCAGAAACATCCCCCCTTCTCGGTGCGTGGGGCGAAAATCGCCCTTGTCCGGGAGCAGCTGCAGGCTCTGCTCCTCCGGTGATCCAACAGCGGCCCCTGCTGACCGGGATTGGAATTGCGCCAAAAAGCGCAGAATACCGGACTTCTGCCCTTTTTTGAGGCGGAGTTTTGGTACAGGATTATTTGGTCGTTTTTGTGTTCTTTCGTTGTTCTACCAATACACATACATCCTTTAATAAAGGGCTGTTATTTTTGCTTTCTCCATACTTTTCACTTGGAGCCTCTTAATTTTGGATTTCCAATTGCTTAGAGGGAGGAGTTTGGTCTTCCTCATAACTTCTCCTCCTTAGGAAAACACTTGTGTTTCACTGAGGGAGATACAAATTCATGCTTTGTTTACAGCGTAGAGAGATCTTGCAGGCTCTTCCCATTTGCCTCTGCCCCTCTCAGAGAACTTGTGTGGACACCTTCCCTGCCTGCACCAGGTGATTTCACAAAAGTGGGTGGGAGGGTATTTGATGGAGAAGGACCTGGGGGTGTTTTGAGGCCTCTCCAAGCAAATGTTTCCTTCAGGAGAGCTAAAGCCAGGACAGGGGGAGGAAGAGCAGAAACGCAGCTCCTCCAGCAATGGCAGCGCCTCCAGGAATTCCCAGCACATGCCCACAGATCCTCCCAGAGGGGTGAGGCAGACATGAAGGTTTGGCGTGAATACCCTTTTGGGATATCTTAGGTGATGGCTGCATCCCCTCTTTCTTCCCCAGAAGCTGGAAATGCTGCTGTCTGGGAGCAGGAGGTGCCTGTGTGGGGGGTCAGCAAGTACAAGAAGCGTTTGGACGATACTCCCGGGCACGTGTTGTGACTCTGGGGGATGGTCCAGTGAAGGCTCAGGAGTTGGACTCGATGATCCTTGTGGGTCCCTTCCAACTCGGGATACTGGGTGTGATTCTGTGAAGTTCCCCAGGGCTGTGTGTGAGCAGAGAGCAGGGGCTGAGCAAAGCAGAGCAGGGCAATGGCAGCACAACCCTTGAGCACTGCCCCAAGCGGGCTGAGCCCAAAGGGGAGCTGAGGGTGGAGTTGGTCCCACTCAGGTTAGGGGGCAGAGACACGGGGACAGCAGGGAGTGCAGGACAGGGAAAGCATCAGAGGGACCTGATGGGCACGGGGATGTCTCCAGGCTGGACTCTCCCGGTGTTCAATGGCCCCATCTCTCCAGGACGAGGGTGATGTTGGGGGTTCATCTAGAGTGTTAGGAGCTGGAAGGTCATCTGGAGAGTACAAAGGCACGGTCCAGGATAGTGTTACTGTTTTCAGGAGTGGAAAATGCCTCAGATCTGGGAGGGGCAGAGTTTCCTCCCAAGGGATTCCCATGAGGGGCATATAGGTCTTCTCTCCCATCTCCAGTCCCACACAGCTCCCTTTAGGGAACCTGTCCTTGTACTCACCATCCCCTGGAGAGCTGCACAAGTGCGTCTCAGATAGGACAGGAGAGTCCAGGGCTGCAGGACTGAGAGGCTCAGATTTGGTACACGCTGTGTCCATCCCTGGGGCACAGACACAACTGAGAGACCAGTTTCAAGTGAATTATTGCCGAACAGATGAACAAAGGTGGGATGTGAGTCAAGGTGAAGACAGTGTTCAAAACCACTGCGGCAGAAACGTGAAAGCACCGTCCCTCTCTCCTGACTGCAATTGAGAACTAACTGGGGAGAGTCAGCTGGAGTTTCAGGCCCACAGATTGGACAGGGAGATTTCAAGAAATCTGCCAATTGACGGCATCAACAACATCTTCTAGAGTGCAGGATGGAGCAAAGAGGACAAAAACTTGCAGTTCAGGTGCCTGCAGTATTCCAGGTCCCACCTACCCAACTCAACCCCAGGCTGCAACCATGGCCAAACCCCTCCCTGAGACAGGGACCGTCCCCTTTCAAACACCACCAGAGCAGAGGGGTTTCCGGTTGCCCTTTATTATCATTTCTTCACTGACTCAAAAATTTCCTGAAGACTGGTTTCTCTTGGAAGAGACAACTCCCCCAGAGATGATAGATGGTGGATCTGGGATTCCCAGGGTATCTCAGTTTGTGCAGTACCTGGGGGAGCTGCAGGCTCTAAGCCTGTGCCTTTCTCCTCCCCGGCAGTAGGTCCAGCTCCCAGGCAGGCACAGCCACTGAAGGTCAGTGATTCCCTCCTTCCCAATGTCCTTCAGCACAGAGCTAAGGTTGCCCAGTTGTCACCACAAGGACATTGAAAGGTTCATCAGTTGGGATCTACCTTGTCTCTAAGGTCATATCCTCCAGTAGATATTGGGGCTCTTGGAACCCTAGGGATGCAGAGTAGGGTGGGGCTCAAGGGGAACGAGGACATTGTAAGGAGGATTCTGCTCCCAAGGGACAGGTTAACGTGGACCGTGCACAGGTTCACAGGGACTGCAAATGAGAGTGGGGGCTGTAAACTTGTAAGCATGACAGTCCCTTTGAGCTTCGAAGCCTTTCCACTTCACACGTATGACAACGCGCTGCACGTTCATCTCACCTAGACGCACTATGAAACGCTTCCGGACAAGCGCTTCCCTGCAAGCCGAGAGTGTCCGCTTCAGCCGCCGCAGAGTGAGACGAGCCGGGCAAGGCGACCTTGTTGCATTCGCCCTCCTCCTTGCAGCGGAGAAGAACGCGAAGCGCTCTGTGGACGGCTGTACAGTTGAAGGGATGCAAGGGAAAATTCACTTCCAGTCGAATGGTAGTGCCTTGAAGTTTGCAGTTGGAAGGGGAATGACAATGAAAACCTTCTCTCTGGCACACTTCTATCTTCAGCTGCAGCGCACAGCGTGGATCTCGGCTGTGTGATTTAGAGTTTTGCTGGTACGTGGAGAAGAAGGAGTGCAGTGCTCGGTGTGGTGCTTTGTGGTTTCAAGAGAGAGAGGATACCTAGCTGTGGGTTTCCTTTTTGGGACATTTGGCATGGGCTCATCTGCTGGACACTCTCGGGGTATCATGTCCGATCTGTGGGAACCAAAGAGAAGAAAGGACTCTGCCCGTGTGAGAAGGAAAGCGCCTAACTCTTGTGTTCAGTGCGTAGCAGAACGGCGACAAGGAGCAGGGCGAAGGCGGCAGTCCTTTCCCATTCCTCGCTTTCCTGTGTGGCTTTGTACGGCAGCGGCAGAGCGAACTCTCTGGGCTTTGCAAGCCTGGAAGCGCTTCAGGGTACAAGCAGCTGTAAACAAGGCACCACTGGAGAAGTGTCTCTGGAGAGAAAGCTTGTCAGGACCTATCCTCTGTAATTGCAAACTTCTAGGCATTGGCAGTCCCCTTCTGCTTCGAAGTCCTTTTCACTGCACACATCTGAAGACGCGTGACACGTTCTTTTCAGCTAGATGTACTCTGAAGCGTTTTCGAGTTGGCAGAGTCCAGAGACTTCTCTCTACTGCTGCCACACAGGAAAGCGAGGAATGGCAAAGGACTGCCGCCTTCGCCCTGCTCCTTGTCGCCGTTCTGCTACGCACTGAACACAAGAGTTAGGCGCTTTCCTTCTCACACGAGCAGAGTCCTTTCTTCTCTTTGACTACCACAGATCGGACTTGATACCCGAAAGTGTCCAGCAGATGAGCCCATGCCAAATGTCCTAAAAAGAAAACCCACAGCTAGGTATCCTCTCTCTCTTGAAACCACAAAGCACCACACCGAGCACTGCACTCCTTCCCCTCTAGGTACCAGCAAAATTCTCAATCACACAGCCGAGATCCACACTTGTGCGCTGCAGCTCAAGAAGAGAAGCGTGCCACAAAGAAGGCTTTCATTGTCATTCCCCTTCAAACAGCAAACTTCAAGGCACTGCCATTCCACTGGGAGTTAGTTTCCCCTTGCATCCTTTCAACTGTACAGCCGTCCACAGAGCGCTGCGCGTTTTTCTCGGTTGCAAGGAGGAGGGCGAATGCAACAAGATCGTCTTGCCCGGCTCGTCTCACTCTGCGGTAGCTGAAGCGGACACTCTCGGTTTGCAGGTAAGCGCTTGTCCGGAAGCGTTTCATAGTACGTGTAGCTGAGATGACCGTGCAGGGCGTTGTCCTACGTGTGAAGTGGAAAGGCTTCGAAGTTGAAAGGGACTGCCATGCTTACAAATTTACAACCCTCACTTTCATTTGCAGGCCCTGCGAACCCGTGGCACGGTCCACGTTTGCCTGTCCCTTGGGAGCAGAATCCTCCTTACAATGTCCTCGTTCCCCTTGAGCCCCACCCTACTCTGCATCCCTAGGGTTCCAAGAGCCCCAATATCTACTGGAGGATATGACCTTAGAGACAAGATAGATCCCAGCTGATGAACCTTTCAATGTCCTCGTGGTGGCAACTGGGCAACCTTAGCTCTGTGTTGAAGGACATTGGGTCGGAGGAAATCACTGACCTTCAGTGGCTGTGCCTGCCTGGGAGCTGGACCTGCTGCCGGGGAGGAGAAAGGCACAGGCTTAGAGCCTGCAGCTCCCCCAGGTACTGCACACACTGAGCATACCCTGGGAATCCCAGATCCACCATCTGTCATCTCTGGGGGAGTTGTCTCTTCCAAGAGAAACCATTCTGCTCTTCTCCAGTCTTCAGCAAATTTTGGAGTCAGTGAAGAAATGAAAATAAAGGGCAACCGGAAGCCCCTCTGCTCTGGTGGTGTTTGAAAGGGGACGGTCCCTGTCTCAGGGAGGGGTTTGGCGATGGTTGCAGCCTGGGGTTGAGTTGGGCAGGTGGGACCTGGAATACTGTAGGCACCTGAACTGCAAGTTTTTGTCCTCTTTGCTCCATCCTGCACTCTAGAAGATGTTGTTGATGCCGTCAATTGGCAGATTTCTTGAAATCTCCCTGTCCAATCTGTGGGCCTGAAACTCCAGCTGCCTCTCCCCAGTTAGTTCTCAATTGCAGTCAGGAGAGAGGGACGGTGCTTTCACGGTTCTGCCGCAGTGGTTTTGAACACTGTCTTCACCTTGACTCACATCCCACCTTTGTTCATCTGTTCCGCAATAATTCACTTGAAACTGGTCTCTCAACTGTGTCTGTGCCCCAGGGATGGGCACAGCATGTACCAAATCTGACCCTCTCAGTCCTGCAGCCCTGGACTCTCCTGTCCTATCTGAGACGCACTTGTGCAGCTCTCCAGGGCATGGTGAGTACAAGGACAGGTTCCGTAAAGGGAGCTGTGTGGGACTGGAGATGGGAGAGAAGACCTTTATGCCCCTCATGGGAATCCCTTGGGAGGAAACTCTGCCCCTCCCAGATCTGAGGCATTTTCCACTCCTGAAAACAGTAACACTATCCTGGGCCGTGCCTTTGTACTCTCCAGATGACCTTCCAGCTCCTAACACTCTAGATGAGCCCCCATCATTACCCTCTTCCTGGAGAGATGGGGCCACTGAACACCGGGAGAGCCCAGCCTGGAGACATCCCCGTGCCCATCAGTTCCCTCTGATGCTTTCCCTCTCCCGCACTCCCTGCTGTCCCCGTGTCTCTGCCCCCTAACCTGAGTGGGACCAACCCCACCCCCAGCTCCCCTTTGGGTTCAGCCCGCTTGGGACAGTGCTCAAGGGCTGTGCTGCCATTGCCCTGCTCTGCTTTGCTCAGCCCCTGCTCTCTGCTCACACACAGCCCTGGGGAACTTCACAGAATCACACCCAGTATCCCGAGTTGGAAGGGACCCACAAGGATCATCGAGTCCAACTCCTGAGCCTTCACTGGACCATCCCCCAGAGTCACACCACGTGCCCGGGAGTATCGTCCAAACGCTTCTTGTACTTGCTGACCCCCACACAGGCACCTCCTACTCCCAGACAGCAACATCTCTAACTTCCTGGGAAGAAAGAGGGGATGCAGCCATCACCTAAGTTATCCCAAAAGGGTATTCACGCCAAACCTTCATGTCTGCCTCACCCCTCTGGGAGGATCTGTGGGCATGTGCTGGGAATTCCTGGAGGCGCTGCCATTGCTGGAGGAGCTGCGTTTCTGCTCTTCCTCCCCCTGTCCTGGCTTTAGCCAGGAAACATCTAGAAGGAAACATTTGCTTAGAGAGGCCTCAAAACACCCCCAGGTCCTTCTCCATCAAATACCCTCCCTCCCACTTTTGTGAAATCACCTGGTGCAGGCAGGGAAGGTGTCCACACAAGTTCTCTGAGAGGGGCAGAGGCAAATGGGAAGAGCCTGCAACATCTCTCTGGGTTGTAAACAAAGCATGAATTTGTATCTCTCTCAGTTTAATGAAACACAAGTGTTTTCCTAAGGAGGAGAAGTTATGAGGAAGACCAAACTCCTCCCTCTAAGCAATTGGAAATCCAAAATTAAGAGGCTCCAAGTAAGAAAGGATGGAGAAAGCAAAAATAACAGCCCTTTATTAAAGGATGTATGTATATTGGTAGAACAATGAAAGAACTCAAAAACGACCAAATAATCCTGTACCAAAACTCCGCCTCAAAAAAGGACAGAAGTCCGGTATTCCGCGCTTTTTGGCGCAATTCCAATCCCGGTCAGCAGGGGCCGCTGTTGGATCACCGGAGGAGCAGCGCCTGCAGCTGCTCCCTGACAAGGGCGGTTTTCGCCCCACGCACCGAGAAGGGGGGATGTTTCTGCCTAAGCCAAGGAGAAGGCTCAGGTGGTATGTCCCCCTGGAGCAGCTCTCTGTCCTCCAGGAGAGGAGGAGCTGTGGAAGTGTTGCCCTGCCAAGCCAAGGCAAGCGCAGGCAATTCCCCACCAGAACTGGTGCAGATGACCCCAGGGGTTGGCACAGGGCAGATTCCTGACGACAGGGACAAACCCACTGGGTGTTTACAGGGATGTCTGTAAACCCCATTTTCCGTGGGGGTTGCCAGTGGAGTGGGAAAGGAAAGGAGGAGAACACGGTGAGAGCAGGAGCTGGAGGAGCAGCCCCAATGCTCCCAGCTCCCAGCCCTTGCCCAGCCCAGCAAAGCCCAAGCAAGCCCAGCCTAGACCTCCAAGCCCCATTTGGCCAGCTCAGAGTTCTGTCAGAGAGAACAGCTCGGGCTGGGCGATTCTCCCTGGGCACTGGCTGTGCTGGAGTGCTGCCTGGGCTGGCTGAGGGAGGACCTCACCGGAACAGAGGTTGTGCTGCTGTTCAGCTCTTGCAAGTGAGGCTTTAGAGGGAAAAGGAAAGCTCTTTATTTCCACTGCTGGCTGCAAGCTCTGCACAAGCCTCCGGCCCTGGGATACAGGAGAGCTGCAGCGAGCTGGGCCCTCTGCCTTCAGTTTTGCTGAAGGGGGCAGCAGTGACATCCCAGGAGACCAGTGACATCACAGGGCTCTGGTGACACCACAGGGGACATCAGTGGCATCACGGGGACATGGTGCTACCACTTGGGACACAGGTGACATCACAGAGACAGCAGTGACATTTTGGGGACACAGGGACCACCCTTGGGGACAGTAGTGACATCACATGGGACAGTGGTGACATCTCATGGGACAGCAGTGACATCACTGAAGACCAGTGACATCACAACTGTCTGATGGCGTCACAGGGACTGTGAGGACACCAATTGGACAGCTGTGACATCATTGGCAACACCAGTGACATCACACGGACAGTGGTGACATCACTGGGGATGCCGGGGATGTCTGGGGGCTTTTGGGAGGGCACCTGCCCTTCAACATGGAACCCAGTACACCCCAAAAAGTGCTGGGACCCCCCTAAACCGATGGGAAAAGGGTGGGAGAGGTCAGAAGAATGAGGAGAGCAGCGGGGCTTTGGCGTCCTGTCCCCTCCTCTGTGTGACAGTGTCATGTCCCCACCCTCAGGTCCGTGTCCCAAGTCCTGCGCCCCCCCGGTTCTGCCGGGACATGGAGAACCAGGTCGGTTCAATGGGCTGAGACTGATGGGCTGAGCGGGGACTGCAGGGAGCCCCCCGTGTCCCCGGGACTGGGGGGTCGTGTCCGCTGGGCCCCCCTAGCTTGGTGGGGGAGAGGAACTCGAGGGGGTGGTGCTGGGGTGGGATGATGCCACCCCTCGGGTCCCCAAGAGCTGCTCAGGGTGGGGAAACTGAGGCACGGATTGAGGGAGGAGGGGCTGGCGGGGCTTTTCTCGAGGCTGTGGTTCGCTGCTGTGCCACCCCCATGCTGTGCCACCAAAAGAGGAAAGAAAGCCCTGAGTCTCCGTCTCTCAAGAGAAGTTGGTGCACAACTCTCGGCACTACACAGAGAGCAAGAGCTTCCTGTGCAAAGCACTTTTGAACTGGCGGGTATCTTCCCCGTTCTGAATCCTAGATGTAAATGTAAAAAAATCTCTAACCCTAACCCTAACCCAAACCCAAAATCCTAACCTTAACCCTAACCGTAACCCTAACTCTAACACTAACCCTAACCCTAACCCTTGTTAACCCTAACCCTATCCCCTTCCTTACACTAATTTCAAAAGCCCTCCCGGTAATTCCCAAGCTTCTACGGGAATCTCATCCTCTCTCTGTCTCAGAGTCCCCCACTTATCCTGCAGAGAGACGGGCCTGTCCATCCACCTTCCAAAAGCATGTGCCTTCAGCTGGCTCAGGGCTTCCTGTAGTCCCTGTAGTCCCTGGGTTCTTCTCTTCGTCAGCTCCAAGAACGGAAACCAAAATCAGTGCAGGACTTTAGCATCACATCGGCCAAACCCCAACCATTCCCACACTCACCCTCTCCTAAGTGCACCCAAGTCCTCGTGTCACTGTCTCCAGCAAGAGGTGCAGAGCTTGCAACAGGGAAAAAAAACTTTCAGTGGCATTTCTGACACTTCCCTGGGCCCCTGCTCCTCCTCGATACCTCCCCGACTCACCTGGGACGCTCATTTCTTTCCAAAGGTTACCGGGTTGGCACCTCCAAAGAGAAGAGGGGAATGCTTAAATGCCCAGCCCTGAAGTCCCTGCCATCGCCCACAAGGCCAACGCCAAAGCACCTGACCTTGTCGCTCGGCTCCTCAGCCCGTGGCTCTGCTCCTCTGGGAATACGGATGGGCACTGCAAAGAAATCACAGAGGCAAAGGAACATACAGACGGATCCCCTCAGAGTGCAACATTCTGACCAAAGTTCCCCTCTCGGGTTCTTTTTCACTCACCTCTTACTGCAAAGACCTCCTTCCCATTCTGCTGACTCTTGTCACCTTGTGTATCACTGGAAAAAAACAAACGACAAGGTATACGCTTAGATTCACCAATGATACAGCTCGCCATAAATATCTTTGCATTCAGACTGGCCGGAATATTCTCACCTTGCTTGTCTGCCCTTTAATTCTGACAGCCCAATCGACCACTTGAATCCGACCTCGAAAGAAAGAACAAAAGGTCGGTCACACAATGAATCACAGAATCAGAGCATCAGCTGGATAGGAAAAAACCTCTGAGATCATCAAGTCGATATCTTCATCCCCTACAGCTCTGCTTACTAGAGCCTGGCACTAAGTGCCACATCCAGTCTTATCTTAAAATCCTGCTGGTACAGACAATTCACCACTTTCCTGAGCTGCCCATTGAAATGATTGATTACCCTCTCCTCAGAGAATTTCTTCCTAATATCTAGCCTCAACCTCATCTGGCAGAGCTTAAGACCGTGCCCTCTTGTCTTGTTGATAGCTGCCTGGGAGAGGAGACCAACCCCCACTGCCTACAACCTCCTATCAGGTAGCTGTAGAGTGTGATGAGGTCTCCTCTGAGCCTCCTCTTCTCCACACTAAACAACCCCAGCTCCCTCAGCCTCTCCTCATAGGACCTGTGCTCCAGTCCCTTCACCAGCCTTGTCCCAGGTTGGACTTGGCTCCTAGCCAAGTGCCTGGACCCCAGGGATAAAGCCTTCCCTCTCCCTCTTACTCTCGTGTAATTGACCGAAAAGATCACGAAAAGGAAAATCAAAAGAACCCAAACCGAACTGAATTTTAAGTGGAAGATTTATATATATGTATATATATATACAAAGAAAATTATATACAGGGAACCCCCCAAAGGGGAAAAGGGAAGGGAAAGGGAAAAGGAATTAAAAGGGATATAATGCAAATACTTCCCTCCAGAGATAGCGAACCACACCACACAACTGCCGGCACTCTCTGCCTCTCAAGGCCAACCAGATGCGCTAGGCCTCACTCCCTCGCCCGGGCAGAGCGACAGCAAAGCTACCTTCGCCTTCGGTCCGCCGGAAGAAAGAGAGCGAGAGTTTCCTCTCTCTTCTTATTTATACTCTTGCTTACGTAAAAATCGTATGGAATACTGGGAACATGGCCTTGGTTCCTTGGTTACAACCTGGTCACCAAGGAAGGCCTAGTCTTAAAACTACTACATTCTCCACCCCTTATTCCATACTATTTTTATGTAACACTTATATGTCATGTATTTGTTTATATCCCGCGTATATATACACATATTATATATATAGTCCTTTGGAGTAGTTGTCTTGTGGTAGAAGATCGGCATTCATCATCAACAGTAGCTCAGTTCAGATCCTTGGCACTTTGGTTACAATCACAGTTCAGGTTTAGGACTGGTTCACTGTCTCATCGCCAGATACCAGTATCAGCTTTGGTCAGGTCTATCTCATTTGGCGACTGGTCTCCTGTAAAACAACTTGAAGCACAAAGTTAGTTTTTCCCCAAGGATAAATTTCCTTGAGGCACACACTGTATCTTTCCATCCTTCCTCATCACCCACCAGGTGTACCCTGGCCCTTAAGCAAAAACAACTCCACGAATGGGTTTGTCCTCGCCCGAGGTAGGGGTAACCCAAACAGCTTTACCCAACATACCTCTCAGGTGAATCACTGGAACTTTGTCTCCATCTACAGTGTGGAGGGATTCTGCTTGGGCAGGGCCAGCTCGATTGATAGAGCCTCTAGTATTTACCAACCAGGTGGCCTTGGCTAGGTGCTTATCCCAGTTCTTAAATTTTCCTTCACATAGTGCTTTTAAAGTTGTTTTTAACAGTCCATTATACCTTTCAATTTTTCCAGCAGCAGGTGCATGATATGGAATGTGATAGACCCATTCAATACCATGCTCCCGTGCCCACGTGGCCACTAGATTATTCTTGAAATGAGTCCCATTGTCTGACTCAATTCACTCTGGAGTGCCATGTTTCCATAAAACCTGCTTCTCAAGACCCAGAATGGTATTCCGGGCCGTTGCATGGGGCACTGAATATGTCTCCAACCATCCAGTCGTTGCTTCCACCATGGTAAGCACATAACGCTTACCCTGGCGGGTCTGTGGCAACGTGATATAATCGACCTGCCATGCTTCTCCGTATCTATACTTGTCCCAGCGTCCACCATACCATAGGGGCTTCAATCTTCTTGCCTGCTTGATAGCAGCACAGGTTTCACAGTCGTGGATAACCTGGGAAATAGTGTCCATGGTTAAATCCACCCTCGGTCTCGTGCCCATCGGTAGGTGGCATCTCGGCCCTGATGACCTGAAGCATCATGGGCCCATCTGGCTAGGAACAACTCTCCCTTATGTTGCCAGTCCAGGTCTATTTGTGACACTTCAATTTGCGCAGCTCTATCCGCTTCTCTGTTGTTACGATGTTCTTCGTTGGCTCGACTCTTGGGTACATGGGCATCTACATGGCGGACTTTCACATCTAGTTTCTTTACTCTAGAAGCAATGTCCTGCCACAAATCAGCAGCCCATATAGGTCGGGTCCCCAAGAGCTGCTAAGGGTGGGGAAACTGAGGCAGGGATTGAGGGAGGAGGGGCTGACGGGGCTTTTCTCGAGGCTGTGGTTCGCTGCTGTGCCACCCCCATGCTGTGCCACCAAAAGAGGAAAAAACACCCTGAGCCTCCGTCTCTCAAGAGAAGTTGGTGCACAATTGTCGGAAATAGAAAAAGAGCAAGAGTACTTTTAAACTGGCAGGTATCTTCCCAATTCTGAAATCTAGATGTAAACGTAAAAAAACCTCTAAACCTAACCCTAACCCTAACCCTAAATCCTAACCTTAACCCTAACCGTAACCCTAACTCTAACACTAACCCTAACCCTAACCCTTGTTAACCCTAACCCTATCCCCTTCCTTACACTAATTTCAAAAGCCCTCCCGGTAATTCCCAAGCTTCTACGGGAATCTCATCCTCTCTCTGTCTCAGAGTCCCCCACTTATCCTGCAGAGAGACGGGCCTGTCCATCCACCTTCCAAAAGCATGTGTCTTCAGCTGGCTCAGGGCTTCCTGTAGTCCCTGGGTTCTTCTCTTCGTCAGCTCCAAGAAAGGAAACCAAAATCAGTGCAGGACTTTAGCATCACATCGGCCAAACCCCAACCATTCCCACACTCACCCTCTCCTAAGTGCTCCCAAGTCCTCGTGTCACTGCCTCCAGCAAGAGGTGCAGAGCTTGCAGCTCCCACTGCATGGTACACCTGCAACAGGGGAAAAAAAACTTTCAGTGGCATTTCTGACACTTCCCTGGGCCCCTGCTCCTCCTCGATACCTCCCCGACTCACCTGGGATGCTCATTTCTTTCCAAAGGTTACCGGGTTGGCACCTCCAAAGAGAAGAGGGGAATGCTTAAATGCCCAGCCCTGAAGTCCCTGCCATCGCCCACAAGGCCAATGCCAAAGCACCTGACCTTGTCGCTCCGCTCCTCAGCCCGTGGTCTGCTCCTCTGGGAATACGGATGGGCACTGCAAAGAAATCACAGAGGCAAAGGAACATACAGACGGATCCCCTCAGAGTGCAACATTCTGACCAAAGTTCCCCTCTCGGGTTCTTTTTCACTCACCTCTTACTGCAAGGACCTCCTTCCCATTCTGCTGACTCTTGTCACCTTGTGTATCACTGGAAAAAAACAAACAACAAGGTATACGCTTAGATTCACCAATGATACAGCTCACCATAAATATCTTTGCATTCAGACTGACCAGAATATTCTCACCTTGCTTGTCTGCCCTTTAATTCTGACAGCCCAATCGACCACTTGAATCCGACCTCAAAAGAAAGAACAAAAGGTCGGTCACACAATGAATCACAGAATCAGAGCATCAGCTGGATTGGAAAAAACCTCTGAGATCATCAAGTCGATATCTTGATCCCCTACACTCTGCTTACTAGAGCCTGCCACTAAGTGCCACATCCAGTCTTATCTTAAAATCCTGCTGGTGCAGAGAATTCACCACTTTCCTGACCTGCCCATTGAAATGATTGATTACCCTCTCCTCAGAGAATTTCTTCCTAATATCTAGCCTCAACCTCATCAGGCAGAGCTTAAGACCGTGCCCTCTTGCCTTGTTGATAGCTGCCTGGGAGAGGAGACCAACCCCCACCTGGCTACAACCTCCTATCAGGTAGCTGTAGAGTGTGATGAGGTCTCCTCTGAGCCTCCTCTTCTCCACACTAAACAAGCCCAGCTCCCTCAGCCTCTCCTCATAGGACCTGTGCTCCAGTCCCTTCACCAGCCTTGTCCCAGGTTGGACTTGGCTCCTAGCCAAGTGCCTGGACCCCTAGGGATAAAGCTTCTTCCCTCTCCCTCTTACTCTCGTGTAATTGACCGAAAAGATCACTTGAAAAGGAAAATCAAAAGAACCCAAACCGAACTGAATTTTTAAGTGAAG
>NW_026088030.1:0-22656 GCF_022539395.1 Myiozetetes cayanensis
GGAATCAGGGGAATTTCAGGGAATTCTAGGGGATTTTGGGAAAATCAGGAAAAACAGGGGAGTTTTTTTTTTTGGAAATCCAGATGGGGTGAGGGAATTTTGGGATGCAATTTTGACGATTTGGGGCACTTGGAATTTTGGGGGGCGGGAGGGGGAAGAGAAACCGGGATGGTTTAGGGGAATTTGGGGAGGGAAGGAAATCCCATGGATTGGGATTTGCTTGATTTTTTTTTGGGAATTTGAGGAAAATCGAAACCTCCCTCCCTCCCCCCTTCCCACCCACCTGTTCCCAGCAGGATTTTTCCTGGTTTTCAGCTGATTTTTGGGAATTTCGAAGAGGGGGTTTGTTTGCTCATCCCCTTCCCCCCCCTCTCAGCGCCCCTCCCCTCACCCCAACCCCCCAAAAAAGCACCCCAAAAAAACCTCCCAAACCCCCAAAATAAAAGGGAGGGGAGGGGCCAGGAGGAGGAGCCGAGGGGGTGGGGAGGGGCTGGTGGAGAGTGGGGGAGACTCCCCAATAGGGAGCTTTTTAGGGGGTCGGGGGTTTCCTCCCCCACCTGAGGATTGGCAGGGTGGGAAATGAGGGGGGAGGGGGATGGAGGGAGTGTGGGGGAGGGCAGGGGGGTAAATTGGGGAGCCTCGACCTCCCAAGTGGTACCCTGCTCTCCCAGGTCCCTCCCCGCTGCCGGCGCGGTTAAAGCTCCATTTGGGGGGAGGGAAAAAGGGGGCGGAGGGGCGGGGAGGGGGGGCGGGGGAGGGGCGGAGCGAGCTGTGGGGAGGGGATGGCGATGGCCCCGCCCCACCCACGGGAACAACCCACCCACATTGGAACTCCCAAAAACACTCCGATGGAGCCCCAAATTCCTCCCAACGACCCCCAGGGACCCCCAAAGAAAACACCCCCAAGGACCCCAAAAACAACCCCGGGACCCCCAAAAAATACGGGGACCCCAAAAACCCCCTAAGGACCCCCAAAAACAACGTCGGACCCCCAAAAAACAACCTGAGACCCCCAAAAACAACCGGGACCCCAAATCCCCCAGGACCCCAAATTTCCCCCTCAGGATCCCCCAGGACCCCCTAAACCCCTTTAAGGACCCCCAAACCCTCCCAGATCCCCCAAATCCCTCCCAAGACTCCAAATTTCCACCCCTCGACCCCCAAGAACCCCCAAATCCCCCTCCCAGGATACCCCAACCTCTCCCCCAGATCCCCAAATCCCTCAAGACCCCAAATTTCCACCCCAGACCCCCAAATCCCCCAGGACCCCCAAATCCCCCAAAACCCCCAGATTTCCCCCAGACCCCCAAATCCCCCCAGGACCCCAAATTTCCCCCTCAGGATCCCCATACCCCCTTTTAAGGACCCCCAAACCCCTCCCAGGACCCCCAAATCCCTCCCAGGACCCCCAAAACCCCAAATTTCCACCCCTCGACCCCCAAGACCCCCAAATCCCCTCCCAGGACACCCCCAGCCTCTCCCCAGACCCCCAAATCCCCCCAAGACCTCAAATTTCCACCCCAGACCCCAAGACCACCCCCGACCTCTCAACCCCCCCAGGATCTCCCAATTTTCCCCTCAGGACCTCAAATTTCCACCCCAAGACCCCCAAACTCCACCCAAGACCCCCAAACCCCCCAAAAAAACCCTGCAGGAATTCGGGGTCAGGTCATTTATTGGGATTGGGAGGATTTGGGGAGGGATCGAGGGGTTCCCACTCCCTTTTCTCCTTCCCCTCCCCCCCTTTTTTCCTTTTCCTTTTCCTCTTCCTTTTCCTTTTTTTCCTCTTCCTTTTTTTCCTTTTCTTTTTCCTTTTTTTCCTCTTCCTTTTTCTCCTTTTCCTTTTCTTTTTTTTCCTTTTCTTTTTCCTTTTTCTCTTCCTTTTTTTCCTCTTCCTTTTTTTCCTTTTCCTTTTCCTCCCCCAGCTCCTTCCTCCTCTTCACCTCCCTCCGGAGCCGCTCCAGGAGCAGCCGCGCCGTCGGCTCCAGGCTGTGCTGGAGGGGGGAAAATTGGGAATTTTGGGGGGATTTTGGGAAAATTTGGGGGATTTGGGGAAAGTTTGGGGGATTTTGAGGGATTTGGGGAAGTTTGGAGGATTTTGGGGGAAGTTTGGGGGATTTTGGGGGGATTTTGGTGGATTTAGGGGAAGTTTGGGGGGAGAATTTTAGGGAATTTGGGGGAATTTTGAGGGTTTGGGGGAATCTTTGGGGATTTGGGGGAATATTTGAGGAATTTGGGGAATTTTGGCAGAGAATTTTGGGAATTTGGGCCATTCTTAGAGACGTTTGGAGCCACTTTCAGGGACCATTTTGAGGCCCTTTCAGGGCCATTTTTGGGGCCTTTTTGAAGCCATTTTTGGGCTGTTTTGAGGCCGTTTTTGGGACCATTTTAGGGTCATTTTTAGGACTGTTTCGAGGCCATTTTTGTGGCCGTTTCAGAGCCATTTTTGGGCCTTTTTGGGGTCATTTTTGGGGCAGTTTTTGGGATGGTTTTGGGTCCGTTTTGGGGCCATTTCTGAGCTGTTTTTGGGCCTTTTTGAGGTCATTTTTGGGCTGTTTTGGGCTCATTTTTGGGGCAGTTTTTGGGCTGGTTTTGGGCCTATTTTTGAGGCCGTTTTTGAGGCCCTTTCAGAGCCATTTTTGGGCCATTTTGGGTGGGTTTTGGGGCTGTTTTGGGGCTCATTCTGGGGCAGTTTCAGAGCCATTTTTGGGCCATTTTGAGGCCATTTTTGGGGCTGTTTTGAGGTCATTTTGGGGGTCGTTTCAGAGCCATTTTTGGGCCGTTCTGAGGCCTTTTTTAGGGCCATTTTGGGGCCATTTTGGGGCCCATTTTGGGTTCATTTTTGGGGTGGTTTGAGACGGTTTTTGGGGTGGTTTTTGAGGCAGTTTTGGGGCCATTTTTGGGCCATTTTTGGCACCATTTCAGAGCTGTTTTGGGGTCGTTTTGGGGCCATTTTAAGGCCATTTTTGAGGGGATTTTTTGGGTGATTTTGGGGTGATTTTGGGGTGATTTTGGGGTGTTTTTGAGCCCCCTGACCTGCAGGATGTGTAGCCCCCTGAGGCAGACGACGGCGAGCTCGCTCAGCCCGTCCCATCCCCCGGCAGCTCCAGGGGCCGTTTTGGGGCCGTTTTTGGGCCATTTTTGGGCCGTTTTGGGGCCGTTTTTGGAGCAGTTTTTTTGGCCATTTTTGGGGTGTTTTTGGGGTGTTTTTGGGGTGTTTTTGGGTCTCCTGACCTGCAGGATGTGCAGCCCCCTGAGGCAGACGACGGCGAGCTCGCTCAGCCCGTCCCATCCCCCGGCAGCTCCAGGGGCCGTTTTGGGGTCATTTTTGGAGCAGTTTTTTTGGCCATTTTTGGGGTGATTTTGGGGTAATTTTGGGGTAATTTTGGGGTGTTTTTGGGGTCTCCTGACCTGCAGGATGTGCAGCCCCCTGAGGCAGACGACGGCGAGCTCGCTCAGCCCGTCCCATCCCCCGGCAGCTCCAGGGGCCGTTTTGGGGTCATTTTTGGAGCAGTTTTTGGCCATTTTTGGGGTGATTTTGGGGTAATTTTGGGGTAATTTTGGGGTGTTTTTGGGGTCTCCTGACCTGCAGGATGTGCAGCCCCCTGAAGCAGACGACGGCGAGCTCGCTCAGCCCATCCCATCCCCCGGCAGCTCCAGGGGCCGTTTTGGGGCCGTTTTTGGGCCATTTTTGGGCCGTTTTGGGGCCATTTTTGAGGGGATTTTTTGGGTGATTTTGGGGTGTTTTTGGGGTGTTTTTGGGGTGTTTTTGGGGTGTTTTTGACCCCCCTGACCTGCAGGATGTGCAGCCCCCTGAGGCAGACGACGGCGAGCTCGCTCAGCCCGTCCCCGGTGAGGTCGAGGGGCCGCAGGGCCAGGAGGGGGGAGGGGAAGCGGCGGGACCAGAGGGGGAGGAACTCCCGCCCCTCCCCCCCCGAGTATTTGTAGCACAGCAGCTCCTGCAGGAATGAAAATTAAAATAATAATATTAATAATAATAATAAATAACAATTATTGGGGATTTCGGGGGGGATTCGGGGGGAATTTGGGGGAATTTGGGGGGAATTTGATGGAATTCCAGTGAAATTTGAGGGAATTCGAGAAGAATTTGGTGAAAAGGCTGGGAAATTTTGGGGGGGAATTTGGAGGAATTTGGGGGGAAAAATGGGAATTTTGGGGGAATTCAGGTGAAATTTTACAGAAAAAATTCGAATTTGGGGGAAAAATTGAAAAAATTGGGGGAAAATTGAAGGAATGGGGGGAAATGGAGGGAAAATTGGGGGAAATTAAAAAAAAAAGGTGAAAAAATGGGAAAATTTGGGGGAATTTGGAAAAATTGGGAAAAAGATTCTAAAAAATTGGGGGAAAAAGGGGGGAAAAAATGTGGGGATTAGAGTGGGATTCCAGGGTTTAGGAGGCCCAGAATTCCCAGGATAAGCAGAGCAGGATTCCCAGGATTAGAGGCCCAGAATTCCCAGGCTGAGGAGGCCCAGAATTCCCAGGAAATGCCCACCTGTCCGTGGGTTCCCAGCAGCATTCCCAGGATTAGGAGGGCAGCATTCCCGGGATTTGGAGGCCCAGAATTCCCAGGATAAGCAGGGCAGGATTCCCAGGATTAGGAGGCCCAGAATTCCCAGGAAATCCCCACCTGTCCGTGGGTTCCCAGCAGGATTCCCAGGATTATGAGACCCAGAATTCCCAAGATAAGCAGAGCAGGATTCCCAGGATTAGGAGGCCCAGAATTCCCGGGATTTGGAGGCCCAGCATTCCCAGAAATCCCCACCTGTCCGTAGGTTCCCAGCAGCATTCCCAGGATAAACAAAGCAGCATTCCCAGGATTAGGAGGCCCAGAATTCCCGGGAATTCCCACCTGTCCGTGGGTTCCCAGCAGGATTCCCGGGATTTGGAGGGCAGGATTCCCAGGATTAGGGCGGGATTAGGAGGCCCAGAATTCCCAGGATTTGGAGGCCCAGAATTCCCAGGAATTCCCACCTGTCCGTAGGTTCCCAGCAGGATTCCCGGGATTTGGAGGGCAGGATTCCCAGGATTAGGGCGGGATTAGGAGGCCCAGAATTCCCAGGATTAGGAGGCCCAGAATTCCCAGGATTAGGGCAGGATCAGAATTCCCAGGAATTCCCACCTGTCCGTAGGTTCCCAGCAGGATCTCGGGGGTCCCGTCCAGGTCGACGTCGGCCACGCGGGCGCAAACGACGCTGTCGGAGCCGCGGCTGCCGGGGAGGGAAAACGGGGAATCCAGACCTTGGACAAGGATATTCCTGGAAAATTCCATGGGAATTCCATGGGAATGGGGGTCAGGGGAATCCAGGCCCTGGATCAGGATATTCCTGGAATATTCCATGGGAATTGGGGGTCAGGGAGGGACACCGGGGAATCCAGGCCCTGGATCAGAATATTCCTGGAATATTCCATGGGAATGGGGGTCAGGGAATGCCCAGGAAGGAAACCGGGGAATCCAGGCCTTGGATCAGAATATTCCTGGAATATTCCATGGGAATGGGGGTCAGGGAATGCCCAGGAAGGAAACCGGGGAATCCAGGCCCTGGATCAGGATATTCCTGGGAAAATTCCAGGGGAATTGGGGGTCAGGGAATGCCCAGGAGGGAAACCGGAGAATCCAGGCCCTGGATCAGGATATTCCTGGAAAATTCCAGGGGAATTCCATGGGAATGGGGGTCAGGGAATGCCCAGGAGGGAAACCGGGGAATCCAGGCCCTGGATCAGGATATTCCTGGAAAATCCATGGGAATTCCATGGGAATGGGGGTCAGGGGAATCCAGGCCTTGGACAAGGATATTCCTGGAATATTCCATGGGAATTCCATGGGAATGGGGGTCAGGGGGATTGGAGAAAAAAACTGGGAATTTTGGGGGTAAAATCCCTGGGATTGGGGGGAAAAAAATGGGAATTTTGGGGACAAAATCCCAAGGATTTAGGTGGAAAAAATGGGAATTTTTGGGGACAAACCCCTGGGATTGGGGGGAAAAAAACCTGGGAATTTTGAGGAAGAAAATCCTAGGATTCAGGGGAGAAAAAAAATGGGAATTTTGGGGGCAAAATTCCATGGGAATGGGGGTCAGGGGAATCCAGGCCTTGGATCGGGATATTCCTGGAAAATCCAGGGGAATTCCATGGGAATGGGGGTCAGAGAGGGACACCGGGGAATCCAGGCCCTGGATCAGGATATTCCTGGAATATTCCATGGGAATTCCAGGGGAATGGGGGTCAGGGGAATCCAGGCCCTGGATCAGGATATTCCTGGGAAATTCCATGGGAATGGGGGTCAGGAGCTGTCAGGGAGGGAAACCGGGGAATCCAGGCCTTGGATCAGGATATTCCTGGAAAATTCCATGGGAATTCCATGGGAATGGGGGTCAGGGAGGGAAACCGGAGAATCCAGGCCCTGGATCAGAATATTCCTGGAAAATTCCAGGGGAATTCCATGGGAATGGGGGTCAGGGGAATCCAGGCCTTGGATCAGGATATTCCTGGAAAATCCATGGGAATTCCATGGGAATGGGGGTCAGGGAGGGAAACCGGGGAATCCAGGCCTTGGATCAGGATATTCCTGGAAAATTCCAGGGGAATGGGGGGTCAGGGGGATTGGAGAAAAAAACTGGGAATTTTGGGGGTGAAATCCCGGGATTTGGGGGAAAAAAATGGGAATTTTGGAGGTAAAATCCCAGGATTTAGGGCAAAAAAATGGGAATTTTAGGGGTAAAATCCCAGGATTTTGAGGGAGAAAAAAATGGGAATTTTTGGGGACAAACCCCTGGGATTGGGGGAAAAAAACCTGGGAATTTTGAGGAACAAAATCCAAGGATTTAGGGGGAAAAAATGGGAATTTTGGGGGCAAAATTCCATGGGAATGGGGGTCAGGGGAATCCAGGCCTTGGATCAGGATATTCCTGGAAAATTCCATGGGAATTCCATGGGAATGGGGGTCAGGGAGGGACACCGGGGAATCCAGGCCTTGGATCAGGATATTCCTGGAAAATCCAGGGGAATTCCATGGGAATGGGGGTCAGGAAATGCCCAGGAGGGAAACCGGGGAATCCAGGCCTTGGATCAGGATATTCCTGGAAAACTCCAGGGGAATTCCATGGGAATGGGGGTCAGGGGAATCCAGGCCTTGGATCAGGATATTCCTGGAATATTCCATGGGAATTCCATGGGAATGGGGGTCAGAGGATTGGAGAAAAAACTGGGAATTTTGGGGGCAAAATCCCGGGATTTGGGGGGAAAAAAATGGGAATTTTAGGGGTGAAATCCCAGGATTTTGGGGGAAAAAAATGGGAATTTTAGGGGTAAAATCCCAGGATTTTGGGGGAAACAATGGGAATTTTTGGGGACAAAACCCTGAGATTGGAGGGAAAAAAATGGGAATTTTAGGGGCAAAATTCCATGGGAATGGGGGTCAGGGGAATCCAGGCCCTGGATCAGGATATTCCTGGAATATTCCATGGGAATTCCATGGGAATGGGGGTCAGGGGAATCCAGGCCTTGGACAAGGATATTCCTGGAAAATTCCAGGGGAATGGGGGTCAGGGGGATTGGAGAAAAAACCTGGGAATTTTAGGGGTAAAATCCTGGGATTTGGGGGAAAAAAATGGGAATTTTAGGGGTAAAATCCCAGGATTTTGAGGGGGGGAAAAAAAGGGAATTTTGGGGACAAAACCCTGAGATTGGAGGGAAAAAAATGGGAATTTTAGGGGCAAAATTCCATGGGAATGGGGGTAAGGGGAATCCAGCCCTTGGATCAGGATATTCCTGGGAAATTCCATGGGAATGGGGGTCAGGAGCTGTCAGGGAGGGAAACCGGGGAATCCAGGCCCTGGATCAGGATATTCCTGGAAAATCCATGGGAATTCCATGGGAATGGGGGTCAGAGAGGGACACCGGGGAATCCCGACCTTGGATCAGGATATTCCTGGGAAAATTCCAGGGGAATTCCATGGGAATGGGGGTCAGGGGAATCCAGACCCTGGACAAGGATATTCCTGGAAAATTCCAGGGGAATTCCATGGGAATGGGGGTCAGGGGGATTGGAGAAAAAAACTGGGAATTTTGGGGGTGAAATCCCAGGATTTGGGGGAAAAAAAATGGGAATTTTGGGGGACAAACCCCTGGGATTGGAGGGAAAAAAATTGGGAATTTTAGGGGTAAAATCCCAGGATTTAAGGGGGAAAAAAATGAGAATTTTGGGGACAAACCCCTGGAATTGGAGGGAAAAAAATGGGAATTTTAGGGGTAAAATCCTAGGATTTTGAGGGGGAAAAAAATGGGAATTTTGGGGGCAAAATTCCATGGGAATGGGGGTCAGGGGAATCCAGGCCTTGGATCAGGATATTCCTGGGAAATTCCAGGGGAATTCCATGGGAATGGGGGTCAGGGGAATCCAGGCCTTGGATCAGGATATTCCTGGAATATTCCAGGGGAATTCCATGGGAATGGGGGTCAGGGGGATTGGAGAAAAAAACTGGGAATTTTGGGGGTAAAATCCCGGGATTTTGGGGGAAAAAAAATGGGAATTTTGGGGGCAAACCCCTGGAATTGGAGGGAAAAAAATGGGAATTTTAGGGGCAAAATCCCAGGATTTAGGGGGAAAAAATGGGAATTTTGGGGGCAAAATTCCATGGGAATGGGGGTCAGGGGAATCCAGGCCTTGGACAAGGATATTCCTGGGAAATTCCAGGGGAATTCCATGGGAATGGGGGTCAGGGAGGGACACCGGGGAATCCAGGCCTTGGATCAGGATATTCCTGGAAAATTCCATGGGAATTCCATGGGAATGGGGGTCAGGGGAATCCAGGTCTTGGACAAGGATATTCCTGGAAAATTCCAGGGGAATTCCATGGGAATGGGGGTCAGGGGGATTGGAGAAAAAAACTGGGAATTTTGGGGGTGAAATCCTGGGATTGGGGGAAAAAATGGGAATTTTGAGGAACAAAATCCCAGGATTTAGGGGGAAAAAAATGGGAATTTCTGAGGACAACCCCCTGGGATTGGGGGAAAAAAACCTGAGAATTTTGAGGAACAAAATCCTAGGATTTAGGGGGAAAAAATGGGAATTTTGGGGGCAAAATTCCATGGGAATGGGGGTCAGGGAGGGACACCGGGGAATCCAGGCCTTGGACAAGGATATTCCTGGGAAATTCCAGGGGAATTCCATGGGAATGGGGGTCAGGGGGATTGGAGAAAAAACCTGGGAATTTTAGGGGCAAAATCCCAGGATTTTAGGGGGGAAAAAAATGGGAATTTTGGGGACAAACCCCTGAAATTCGAGGGAAAAAAATGGGAATTTTAGGGGCAAAATCCCAGGATTTTAGGGGGAAAAAATGGGAATTTTGGGGTCAAACCCCCAGGATTGGAGGAGGAAAAAAAGGGAATTTTAGGGGCAAAATCCCAGGATTGGAGAGGAAAAAAATGGGAATTTTGGGGGACAAAACCCTGAGATTGGAGGGAAAAAAATGGGAATTTTAGGGGTAAAATTCCATGGGAATGGGGGTCAGGGGAATCCAGGCCCTGGATCAGGATATTCCTGGAAAATTCCAGGGGAATTCCATGGGAATGGGGGTCAGGGAGGGACACCAGGGAATCCAGGCCTTGGATCAGGATATTCCTGGAAAATCCAGGGGAATTCCATGGGAATGGGGGTCAGGGGAATCCAGGCCTTGGATCAGGATATTCCTGGAAAATTCCATGGGAATGGGGGTCAGGGGGATTGGAGAAAAAAACTGGGAATTTTGGGGGTAAAATCCTGGGATTGGGGGGAAAAAAATGGGAATTTTGGGGACAAAATCCCAGGATTTAGGTGGAAAAAATGGGAATTTTTGGGGACAAACCCCTGGAATTGGAGGGAAAAAAACCTGGGAATTTTGAGGAACAAAATCCTAGGATTTGGGGGGAAAAAAAATGGGAATTTTAGGGGTAAAATCCCAGGATTTAGGGGGAAAAAATGGGAATTTTTGGGGACAAACCCCCAGGATTGGAGGAGAAAAAAAAGGGAATTTTAGGGGCAAAATCCCAGGACTTTAGGGGGAAAAAATGGGAATTTTGAGGGTAAAATCCCAGGATTGGAGGGAAAAAAATGGGAATTTTGGGGGGGAAAAAATGGGAATTTTAGGGGCAAAATCCCAGGATTTTGGGGGAAAAATGGGAATTTTGGGGGACAAACCCCTGAGATTGGGGGGAAAAAAATTGGAATTTTTTGGGGAAAAATCCAAGGATTTAGGGGGAAAAAAATGGGAATTTTGGGGGCAAAATTCCATGGGAATGGGGGTCAGGGGAATCCAGGCCTTGGATCAGGATATTCCTGGGAAATTCCAGGGGAATTCCATGGGAATGGGGGTCAGGGAGGGAAACCGGGGAATCCAGGCCCTGGATCAGGATATTCCTGGAAAATTCCAGGGGAATTCCATGGGAATGGGGGTCAGGGGGATTGGAGAAAAAAACTGAGAATTTTGGGGGTAAAATCCTGGGATTTAGGGGAAAAAATGGGAATTTTGGGGGCAAAATTCCATGGGAATGGGGGTCAGGGGAATCCAGACCTTGGACAAGGATATTCCTGGAAAATTCCATGGGAATTCCATGGGAATGGGGGTCAGGGGGATTGGAGAAAAAACCTGGGAATTTTGGGGTAAAATCCCGGATTTTGGGGGAAAAAATAGAATTTTGGGGCAAACCCTGGAATTGGAGGGAAAAATGGAATTTTAGGGCAAAATCCCAGGATTTAGGGGAAAATGATAGAATTTTGGGGGCAAAATTCCATGGGAATGGGGGGTCAGGGGAATCCAGACCCTGGATCAGGATATTCCTGGGAAATTCCAGGGGAATTGGGGTCAGGGAGGGAAACCGGGGAATCCAGGCCTTGGATCAGGATATTCCTGGAAAATTCCAGGGGAATGGGGGTCAGGGGAATCCAGGCCTTGGATCAGGATATTCCTGGAATATTCCATGGGAATGGGGGTCAGGGAGGGAAACCGGGGAATCCAGACCTTGGACAAGGATATTCCTGGAAAATTCCATGGGAATTCCATGGGAATGGGGGTCAGGGGGATTGGAGAAAAAACCTGGGAATTTTGGGGGTAAAATCCCGGATTTGGGGAAAAAAATGGGAATTTTGAGGCAAACCCTGGAATTGGAGGAAAAAAATGGAATTTTAGGGCAAAATCCCAGGATTTAGGGGAAAAAATGGGAATTTTGGGGGCAAAATTCCATGAATGGGGGTCAGAATCCAGGCCTTGGACAAGGATATTCCTGGGAAATTCCAGGGGAATTCCATGGGAATGGGGGTCAGGGAGGGACACCGGGGAATCCAGGCCTTGGATCAGGATATTCCTGGAAAATCCAGGGAATGGGGGTCAGGGGATTGGAGAAAAACTGGGAATTTTGGGGGTGAAATCCCAGGATTTGGGGGAAAAAATGGGAATTTTGGGGAAAACCCTGGGATTGGGGGGAAAAAACCCTGGGAATTTTGAGGGCAAAATCCCAGGATTTAAGGGGGAAAAAAAAGGGGAATTTTGAGGACAAACCCCTGGGATTGGAGGGAAAAATGGGAATTTTAGGGGCAAACCCCTGAGATTGGGGAAAAACCTGGGAATTTTGAGGAACAAAATCCTAGGATTTAGGGGGAAAATGGGAATTTTAGGGGTAAAATCACAGGATTTTGGGCAAAAATAGAATTTTGAGGACAAACCCCAGGATTGGAGGTAAAAAACCTGGGAATTTTGAGGAACAAAATCCTAGGATTTAGGGGGAAAAAAATGGGAATTTTGGGGGTAAAATTCCATGGGAATGGGGGTCAGGGGGATTGGAGAAAAAAACTGGGAATTTTGGGGACAAATCCAGGATTTTGGGGGGGAAAAAATGGGAATTTTAGGGGTAAAATCCCAGGATTTAGGGGGAAAAAAATGGGAATTTTGAGAACAAACCCCTGAGATTGGGGGGAAAAAAACCTGGGAATTTTGAGGAAGAAAATCCTAGGATTTAGGGGGAAAAAAATGGGAATTTTTGGGGACAAAATCCAAGGATTTAGGGGGAAAAAATGGGAATTTTGGGGGCAAAATTCCATGGGAATGGGGGTCAGGGGAATCCAGGCCTTGGATCAGGATATTCCTGAAAAATTCCAGGGGAATTCCATGGGAATGGGGTCAGGAGGGGCACCGGGGAATCCAGGCCTTGATCAGGATATCCTGGAATATTCCAGGAATTCCATGGAATGGGGGTCAGGATTGGAGAAAAAAACTGGGAATTTTGGGGGCAAAATCCTGGGATTAGGGGGAAAAAAAATGGGAATTTTTGGGGACAAACCCCTGGGATTGGAGGGAAAAAAATGGGAATTTTAGGGGTAAAATCCCAGGATTTTGGGGGAAAAAATGGGAATTTTTGAGAACAAACCCCTGAGATTGGGGGGAAAAAACCCTGGGAATTTTGAGGAACAAAATCCTAGAATTTAGGGGGAAAAAATGGGAATTTTGGGGGCAAAATTCCATGGGAATGGGGGTCAGGGGAATCCAGGCCCTGGATCAGGATATTCCTGGAAAATTCCATGGGAATTCCATGGGAATGGGGGTCAGGGGAATCCAGCCCTTGGATCAGGATATTCCTGGGAAATTCCAGGGGAATTCCATGGGAATGGGGTCAGGGGGATTGGAGAAAAAAACTGGGAATTTTGGGGGCGAAATCCTGGGATTTGGGGGAAAAAAATGGGAATTTTGGGGGACAAACCCCCAGGATTGGAGGTAAAAAACCTGGGAATTTTGAGGAACAAAATCCTAGGATTTAGGGGGAAAAAAATGGGAATTTTAGGGGCAAAATCCCAGGATTTTGGAGGGAAAAAAAGGGAATTTTGGGGGACAAACCCCCAGGATTGGAGAGAAAAAAATGGGAATTTTGGGGGTAGAATCCCAGGATTTTGGGGGGAGGAAAAGGCCTCCCCACCTGTAGACGACGGCGGCCTCGAGGGCGCTGCTCACCAGGAGGCTCCAGGAACCCTCAGGACCACCTGGAATTAAAAACCCAAAAATTCCCTGGGAATTCTGAGCTTTTCCTTGGAATCCTGAGGGCTTTTCCCGTGCAGAATTCCAAGGTTTTTTGGGAATTTTGGGGGGTTTTTTTTCCTTACTTTCAGGCTCCGGGGGCAGCGGGAAAAGCAGCACGGACGAGATGGGCCCGTCCTGCTGGAGGCTCCAGCTCTGCAGGATGGCTGGGAATTCCAGGGAATTCCGGGAATTCCGGGGGTTCCAGGAGGGAAAAAAAGGGGGAAAAGGATCAGGGATCTCCCTCTTCTTTCCTCACCCCCCCCGGGGTCAAACTGGGGCAAACTGGGATAAACTGGGGCTGGGGAGGGGGGAATTTAAGGGGTTTTTTCCAGGGAAAATGTGGAATTCAGGCTGGGATCAACTGGGATCCAACTGGGATCAAACTGGGATCAAACTGGGATCCAACTGGGATCCAAGTGGGAGCAAACTGGGATAAAAACTGGGACTAAACTGGGATAAACTGGGGCTGGGGAGGGGGGAATTTAAGGGGGGTTTTTCCAGGGAAAATGTGGAATTCAGGCTGGGATCAACTGGGATCCAACTGGGATTAAACTGGGATCAAACTGGGATAAACTGGGATAAACTGGGATTAAATTGGGGTCCAACTGGGATAAACTCGGATAAAAACTGGGATAAACTGGGATAAACTGGGGCTGGGGAGGGGGGAATTTAAGGGGGGTTTTCCAGGGAAAATGTGGAATTCAGGCTGGGATCAAACTGGGATTAAAATGGGATCAAACTGGGAGCAAACTGGGATCAAACTGGGATAAAAACTGGGATCCAACTGGGATAAACTGGGGCTGGGGAGGGGATTCCAGGGGGGAATTTAAGGGGGGTTTTCCAGGGAAAAATGTGGAATTAAACTGGGATCCAAACTGGGATTAAACTGGGATCAAAGTGGGATCCAACTGGGATCAAACTGGGATTGGGGAGGGGATGTCAGGGGGGAATTTAAGGGGGGGTTTCCAGGGAAAATGTGGAATTCAGGCTGGGATTAACTGGGATCAAACTGGGATAAACTGGGATTGGGGAGGGGATGCCAGGGGGGAATTTAAGGGGGATTTTCCAGGGAAAAATGTGGAATTAAACTGGGATCCAAACTGGGATTAAACTGGGATCCAACTGGGATCCAACTGGGATCCAACTGGGATAAAAACTGGGATCAAACTGGGGCTGGGGAGGGGGGAATTTAAGGGGGTTTTTTCCAGGGAAAATGTGGAATTCAGGCTGGGATTAAACTGGGATTAAACTGGGATCCAACTGGGATCAAACTGGGAATAAACTGGGGTAAACTGGGATCAAACTGGGATTAAATTGGGATCAAACTGGGATTGGGGAGGGGACTCCAGGGGGGAATTTAAGGGGGGTTTTCCAGGGAAAATGTGGAATTCAGGCTGGGATCAACTGGGATTAAACTGGGATCAAACTGGGATCCAAATGGGATAAACTGGGATCAAACTGGGAGCAAACTGGGATAAACTGGGGCTGGGGAGGGGATGCCAGGGGGGAATTTAAGGGGGATTTTCCAGGGAAAAATGTGGAATTAAACTGGGATCCAAGCTGGGATTAAACTGGGATCAAACTGGGATTAAACTGGGATCCAAGTGGGATCCAACTGGGATCCAGGGGCTCTGGGGGAGGTGTGGGGGGTAATTCCAGGTGGGAATTGGAAGATTTTTCCAAGGAAAAACATGGAATTTGGGGCCGGAGCCACCTCAGGATCCACTTCCAGCTCCATCCTGGGGGGATAAACTGGGCCAAACTGGGAAGAACTGGGATAAACTGGGATCCTCTGACACTGGGGGAGGTGTGGGGGGTGATTCCAGGTGGGAATTGGGTTTTTTTTTCCAAGAAAAACATGGAATTCAGGCTGGGATGGGGCTGGGACGAGCCCGGAGTCGCTTCCAGCTCCATCCCAGTGGGACAAACTGGGAAAAATCAGGATGAACTGGGATCAACTGGGATAAACTGGGCCAAACTGGGATCCTCTGGCTCTGGGGGAGGTGTGGGGGGTAATTCCAGGTGGGAATTGGGTTGTTTTTTCCAAGGAAAAACATGGAATGGAGGCTGGGATGGAGCTGGGACGAGCCCGGAGTCGCTTCCAGCTCCATCCCAGTGGGATAAAATGGGAATAAACTGGGCCAAACTGGGGTAAACTGGGATCCAGGGGCACTGGGGGAGTTTGGGGGGGTAATTCCAGGTGGGAATTGGGTTTTTTTTCCAAGGAAAAACATGGAATAGGGGCTTGGATGGGGCTGGAGAGGACGTGGGATGAGCCCGGAGTCGCTTCCAGCTCCATCCCAGTGGGAAAAATGGGATTAAACTGGGAATAAACTGGGATCAAACTGGGGTAAACTGGGATCCTGGGGCACTGAGGAGGGTCAGGGGGTGATTCCAGGTGGGAATTGGGGGGGTTTTCCAAGGAAAAACATGGAATGGAGGCTGGGATGGGGCTGGGACGAGCCCGGAGTCGCCTAGCCCATCCCAGTGGGATAAACTGGGAATAAACTGGCCAAACTGGGCTGAACTGGCCAAACTGGGATGAACCGATCCTGGGGTTCTGGGGAGGTGTGGGGGGTAATTCCAGGTGGGAATTTAAGGGTTTTTTTTCCAAGGAAAAACATGGAATTCGGGGTTGGAGCCACTTCAGGATCCACTTCCAGCTCCATCCTGGGGGGATAAACTGGGAATAAACTGGGATAAACTGGGGTAAACTGGGATCCAGGGGCAGTGGGGGAGGTGTGGGGGGTGATTCCAGGTGGGAATTGGGGGTTTTTTTTCCAAGAAAAACATGGAATGGAGGCTAGGATGGGGCTGGGATGAGCCTGGAGTCGCTTCCAGCTCCATCCCAGTGGGAAAAATGGGAATAAACTGGGATAAACTGGGCCAAACTGGGCTGAACTGGGGTAAACTGGGATCCTGGGGCTCTGGGGAGGTGTGGGGGGTAATTCCAGGTGGGAATTGGGGGGGTTTTCCAAGGAAAAACATGGAATGGACAAGGAAAAACATGGAATGGAGGCTGGGATGGGGCTGGGACGAGCCCGGAGTCGCTTCCAGCTCCATCCCAGTGGGACAAACTGGGACAAACTGGGCCAAACTGGGCTGAACTGGGATCCAGGGGCTCTGGGGGAGGTGTGGGGGGTAATTCCAGGTGGGAATTGGGGTTTTTTTCCAAGGAAAAACATGGAATGGAGGCTGGGATGGGGCTGGGACGAGCCCGGAGTCGCTTCCAGCTCCATCCCAGTGGGATAAACTGGGAATAAACTGGGCCAAACTGGGCTGAACTGGGCCAAACTGGGATGAACCGGCATCCTGGGGTTCTGGGGGAGGTGTGGGGGGTAATTCCAGGTGGGAATTTAAGGGTTTTTTTTCCAAGGAAAAACACGGAATGGAGGCTGGGATGGGGCTGGGACGAGCCTGGAGTTGCTTCCAGCTCCATCCCAATGGGATAAACTGGGAATAAACTGGGCCAAACTGGGGTAAACTGGGCTGAACTGGGATCCAGAGGCACTGGGGGAGGTGTGGGGGGGTGATTCCAGTTGGGAATTGGGTTTTTTTTCCAAGGAAAAACATGGAATGGAGGCTGGGATGGGGCTGGGATGAGCCTGGAGTTGCTTCCAGCTCCATCCCAGTGGGATCAACTGGGAATAAACTGGGATAAACTGGGCCAAACTGGGCTGAACTGGGATTCTGGGGCACTGGGGGAGTTTGAGGGAGTAATTCCAAGTGGGAATTGGAAGATTTTTCCAAGGAAAACCAGGAATTCGGGGCCAGAGCCACCTCAGGATCCACATCCAGCTCCATCCCGGGGGGATAAACTGGGAATAAACTGGGCCAAACTGGGGTAAACTGGGATCCTTGGGCTCTGGGGGAGGTGTGGGGGGTGATTCCAGGTGGGAATTGGGTTTTTTTTTCCAAGAAAAACATGGAATGGAGGCTGGGATGGGGCTGGGACGAGCCTGGAGTCGCTTCCAGCTCCATCCCAGTGGGATAAACTGGGATAAACTGGGCCAAACTGGGCTGAACTGGGATCCAGGGGCCCTGGGGGAGGTGTGGGGGGTAATTCCAGGTGGGAATTGGGGGGGTTTTTTCCAAGGAAAAACATGGAATGGAGGCTGGGATGGGGCTGGGACGAGCCCGGAGTCGCTTCCAGCTCCATCCCAGTGGGATAAACTGGGAATAAACTGGGATAAACTGGGCCAAACTGGGCTGAACTGGGATCCAGGGGTACTGGGGGAGTTTGAGGGGGTAATTCCAAGTGGGAATTGGAAGATTTTTCCAAGGAAAACCAGGAATTCAGGGCCAGAGCCACCTCAGGATCCACATCCAGCTCTATCCCGGGGGGATAAACTGGGAATAAACTGGGATAAACTGGGCCAAACTGGGCTGAACTGGGGTAAACTGGGATCCTGGGGCTCTGGGGGAGGTGTGGGGGGTAATTCCAGGTGGGAATTGGGGTTATTTTCCAAGGAAAAACATGGAATGGACAAGGAAAAACATGGAATGGAGGCTGGGATGGGGCTGGGACGAGCCCGGAGTCGCTTCCAGCTCCATCCCAGTGGGATAAACTGGGAATAAACTGGGAATAAACTGGGCCAAACTGGGGTAAACTGGGATCCAGGGGTACTGGGGGAGTTTGGGGGGTAATTTCAAGTGGGAATTGGAAGATTTTTCCAAGGAAAAACATGGAATAGGGGCTTGGATGGGGCTGGAGAGGACGTGGGATGAGCTCGGAGTCGCTTCCAGCTCCATCCCAGTGGGATAAACTGGAAATAAACTGGGATAAACTGGGCCAAACTGGGCTGAACTGGGATCCTGGGGCACTGGGGAGGGTCAGGGGGGTAATTCCAGTTGGGAATTCCCTCTGGAATGTCGGGAAGGCACCTCTGGAGTCCTCCTGGACGCGGGCGACGCGCACGAAGCCGCTGTGGCAGCCGAGGGCCGAGAGGCGGTGACGGGAACCGGGCAGGGGTTGGACATCCAGCCACAAAACACTGGGAAAAATAACAGGGAAAAATGGGAATTCTGGGAATTCTGGGAAGGATGGGAAGGGTGGGAAAGGTGGGAGGGAAAAGGGGGTTTTTTAGGGGTTTTTTTTGGGGGGTTTTGGGGGAGCCTGGGAGGGTCAGAGAGGCGGTGACGGGAACCGGGCAGGGTTGACATCCAGCCACAAAACACTGGGAAAACGGGAAAATATGGGAATGTTGGGAATTCTGGGAGTCTGGGAATGGTGGGAAAACGGGAAGGGTAGGAGGGAAAAGGGGGCTTTAAGGGGGTTTTTTAGGGTTTTTGGGGGTTTGTGGGTGACGGAACTGGCAGGGGCTGGACATCCAGCCACAAACACTGGGAAAATGGGAAAATGGGAAAAATGGGAAAAAATGGGAATTCTGGGAATGCTGGGAGTCTGGGAATGGTGGGAATGTTGGGAAGGAAAAGGGGCTTTTTAGGGGTTTTTTAGGGGTTTTGGGGGTTTGGGGGAGCCTGGGAGGGTCAGAGAGGCGGTGACGGGAACCGGGCAGGGGCTGGACATCCAGCCACAAAACACTGGGAAAAATGGGAAAAAAATGGGAATTCTGGGAATTCTGGGAGTCTGAGAAGGATGGGAAGGGTGGGAGGGAAAAGAGGGAGTTTTTTAGGGGTTTTTTGGGGGGGTTTTGGGGAGCCCTGGGAGGTTTGGGAGAGGTTGGACATCCAGCCACAGAACACTGGGAAAAATGGGAAAAAATGGGAAAAAAATGGGAAAAAATGGGAAAAAATGGGAATTCTGGGAATTCTGGGAAGGATGGGAATGGTGGGAGGGAAAAGGGGGATTTTTTGGGGGGTCAGGGAGACTTTTTGGGGGGGTTTGGATGTCCAGCCACAAAACACTGGGAAAAACAGGAAAAAATGGGAAAAAAATGGGAATTCTGGGGATTTTGGAATTCTGGGAATGTTGGGAATGTTGGGAATGTTGGGAAGGAAAAGGGGGACCCCAAAAAGGGGGGACTCACTTGCTGGGGACGTGCTGGAGCTCCGGGAAGAGCAACTGGATCGGCTGCTCCTCAAACTGGTGAGACGAGGAATTCTGGGAATGGGGAAATTGGGAAAATTGGGGAGAAAATTGGGAAAATGAGGGGGAAAATTGGGAAAAAATAGGGAAATTGGGGGGAAATGGGGGGAAAAATGGGGGGAAATTGGGAAAAGTGAGAGGGAAAATGAGGGGGAATTGGGAAATGAGGGGAAAATTGGGAAAATGGGGGAAATTGGGAAAAAATTGGGGAAAATGGGGGGAAAAATGAGAGAAAATTGGGAAAATGAGGGAAAAATTGGGGAAAATGGAGGAATTGGGAAAATGAGAGGAAAAATTGGGAAAATGAGGGGGAAAATGGGGAAAATTGGGAAAATGAGGGGAAATTGGGAAAATGAAGGGAAAATTGGGGGAAAATTGGGAAAATGAGGGGAAAATTGGAAAAATGGGGGGAAAATTGGGGAAAATGAGGGGAATTGGGAAAATGAGGGAATGGGAAATGAGGGAATGGGGGAAAATTGGGAAATTTGGGGGAAATTGGGGAAAATGAGGGGAAATGAGAAAATGAGGGAAAATTAGGGAAAATGAGGGGAATGAGGGGAAAATGAGGGGAAAATTGGGAAAAATGAGAGGAAAACGAGGGGGAAATTGGGGAAAATGAGGGGAAAATGAGGGGAAATTGGGAAAATGAGGGGGAATTGGGAAAAATGAGGGGGAATTGGGGGGAAAATTGGGAAAAATGAGAGAAAAATTGGGAAAAATGAGGGGGAAATTGGGAAAATGAGAGAGAATTTGGGAAAATGAGAGGGAATTTGGGAAAAATGGGGGGGAATTGGGAAAATGAGGGGGAAAAAGGGGAAAAATGAGGGGAAATTGGGAAAATAAGGGGGAAAAAGGGGAAAAATGAGGGAAATTGGGAAAATGAGGGGGAAAATTGGGAGAAATGAGGGGAAAATTGGGAAAAATGAGGGAAAATTGGGAAAAATGAGAGAAAAATTGGGGAAAATGAGAGAAAAATTGGGAAAAATGAGGGGGAAAAATGGGGGGAAATTGGGAAAATGAGGGGAAAATTGGGAAAAGTGAGGAGGAAAATTGGGAAAATGAGGGGGAATTGGGAGAAATGAGGGGAAAATTGGGAAAAATGAGGGGAAATTTGGGGAAAATGAGGGGAAATTGGGAAAAACGAGGGGAAATTGGGAAAATGAGGGGGAAATTGGGGGGAAAATTGGGAAAAATGAGGGGAAAATTGGAGAAAATGAGGGGGAAAATTGGGAAATGGGTCGGGGGGTGAGTTCTGAGGATATTTTGGGGTATTTTTGGAGGATTTTTGGATAATTTGGGGTGATTTTGGGATATTTTGGGATATTTTTGGAGGATTTTGGAGCTTTTTGGGGTGACTTTGGGATATTTTGGGGTATTTTTGGAGAATTTTGGGGTATTTGGGGGTGATTTTGGGATATTCTGGGGTATTTTTGGGATATATTGGGGTATTTTTGGAGGATTTTGGGGTATTTTTGGATGATTTTTGGAAATTTTGGGGTGTTTTTGGGATATTTTGGGATATTTTTGGAGGATTTTTAAATATTTTGGGGGTGATTTTGGGATATTTTGGGGTATTTTTGGATGTTTTTTGGATATTTTGGGGTGTTTTAAGGTGATTTTGGGGTATTTTTGGATGGTTTTTGGATATTTTTTGATGATATTTTTATTTTTTGGGGTTATTTAAGGTGATTTTGGGATATTTTGGGGTGATTTAGGGCTCTCACCTCCCTGTAAAGGTGGCTGGCAGGGTCAATCCCACTGAGCAGGAACAGGGGGGGATTTAGGGCTGGGTTGGGGGATTTTTGGATGATTTTGGGGTATTTTTGGATGATTTTTTTATATTTTGGGGTATTTTGGGATATTTTGGGGTATTTTTGGAGGACTTTTAAATATTTTGGGGTGATTTTGGGATATTTTGGGGTATTTTTGGATGATTTTTGGATATTTTGGGTTGTTTTTGGGATATTTTGGGGTGTTTTTGGGTGATTTTTGGATATTCTGGGGTATTTTTGGAGGACTTTTAAATATTTTGGGGTGATTTTGGGATATTTTGGGGTATTTTTTGAGGCTTTTGGGGTGTTTTGGGGTGATTTTGGGATATTTTGGGGTATTTTTTGAGAATTTTTAAATATTTTGAGGTGATTTTTGGGATATTTTGGGGTATTTTTTGAGGCTCTTTGGGTATTTTGGGGTGATTTTGGGATATTTTGGGGTATTTTTGGATGATTTTGGATATTTTTTGATGATTTTTTTATATTTTAGGGTTATTTTGGGGTAATTTGGGATGTTTTTAAGCTCTCACCTCCCTGTAAAGGTGGCTGGCAGGGTCATTCCCACTGAGCAGGAACAGGGGGGGATTTAGGGCTGGGTTGGGGGATTTGGGGTATTTTTGATTTGATGTATTTTGATATTTTAGGGTTATTTTTGGATATTTTGGGGTGATTTAGGGGTCTCACCTCCCTATAAAGATGGATGGCAGGGTCATTCCCACTGAGCAGGAACAGGGGGGGATTTTTGGATGATTTTGGGGTATTTTGGGGTATTTTTGGATACTTTGGGGTATTTTTGGATGATCTTTTTATATTTTAGGGTTATTTTTGGATATTTTAGGGTGTTTTTAGGCTCTCACCTCCCTGTAAAGATGGATAGCAGGGTCATTCCCACTGAGCAGGAACAGGGGGGGATTTAGGGCTGGGTTGGGGGGATTTTGGGGTGTTTTTTGGATATTTTGGGGTGTTTTTAGGCTCTCACCTCCCTGTAAAGATGGATAGCAGGGTCATTCCCACTGAGCAGGAACACGGTCTCCTGGTGCTCCCCCACCTGGACCCTGGAGGGGGGAATTTTGGGTGGAATTTTTGGGGCTTAGGATTTTGGGAAGTCCAGGATTTTTGGGGTCCCCTGAGTCTCTGGGGGGTCCCCAGGGTTTTTTTGGGGGTCTGGGGGGCACTTACTGGGCGTGGCAGAGGTGGAGGGGTGAAGCTGAAGCTCCAGGTTCAGGCAGCTCTCTGGGGGAGGGGACAAAAGGGGGTCAGGGACCATTTTGGGGGTCAGGGACAATTTTGGGGGTCAGGGACAATTTTTGGGGGCTTGGGGTCAGGACAATTTTTGGGGGGCTGGGACCATTTTTGGGGGGCTTGGGGGTTTGTTCAGGCAGCTCTCTGGGGGAGGGGAGAAAAGGGGGTCAGGGACCATTTTTGGGGGTCAGGGACCATTTTTGGGGGTTTGGGGGTCAGGGACCCTTTTTGGGGGCTTGGTGGGTTTTGGGGGTTCTGGGGGTCAGGGACAATTTTTGGGGGATCAGGGACCATTTTGGGGGCTTGGGGTTTGTTCAGGCAGCTCTGTGGGAGGGAGAAAACGGGGGTCAGGGACCCTTTGGGGATCAGGGACCATTTTTGGGGGCTGGGACCCTTTTGGGAGCTTGGGGGTCAGGGACCCTTTTGGGGGCTGGGGAGATTTGGGGGTTCTGGGGGTCAGGGACCATTTTTGGGGGGTTTAGGAGGGGTTTGGGGGCTTGGGGGTTTGTTCAGGCAGCTCTCTGGGGGAGGG